>NW_025782074.1:0-40429 GCF_021130785.1 Homalodisca vitripennis
CACTCATTCTCTAAAACATGCATACACAATTAAATATTTCTTTGAATAGTACGAAATTTTTCATGCTTCTTAAACGCTTACTTACGTGTGTTCCTTTCCTTCAAAACTTGACTTTAAGCATGAGGGTAGTTCGTAATATCTTCTGCTGAATGCTCCTTATACCAAACTTAGAGGCCATGGAAATTGATGATCTTATCATGTAAGAGAAATAATTACTTGTAATAGGTAATATAGCAATATTTCCCATGAAAGATCTCTTTGATAAAGATGTAATAATCGAATTATTTTTATCAATAACTAATTCAACACGCTTGTATTAAAAAACTGTAGTGTTGGTAAAACGAATGGAAGACTGTTAAAAGTACGGAGAGCAGTTTTTATCACGATAATTGGAGTATCCAAGGTCAACCAAGCTAACGAGCTTAGCTCTACCTGTGTCTCTGAGCCTTTAGAGATTTTATTGTATAAAATATTTGGAATGTCAGAAAATGTAATGTGTTAGTACAGTAGAGCGTATTTTATTTGAGATTCATCAAAATTTTTTATTACGATATTTTAGTTTATTAAGTTTATTTATAAATAAATAACTAACTTCTTTCCTGAGGGTGAGTAGTCTATGTATTTTGATCCCAATAACTCTTTTATATTTGAGTACGATCAAAGTAACTTTTTTGAGTATATACTTCGTTTACACAAATTCCCCAAAATTTTTTTTGAGAGATATAAGCAATGTTGTCCAGTATTAAACAAGTGAAATTCCATGGGTGATACTTTTTTTTATGAATAGGTGTTTGCCTAAAGATAGCAACTTGGTAGGAAAACCTGCCGTTGTCTGAAAACTCAATTTTGATAACCCTGGTATAATTAAGTCCCTCCTGTTTAAACAATAAAATTTGAAAACACAATTACATGACAATAATATTAATTACCGCCGCCGCGCTTAGTATCATACCATATGGGAGACGATGTCTAGATAAAAGGCGCTAAGAAAGTATATTGGATTTTATTTCAATATAAGATACAGTTAATGCGCGAGATCATCCCTTCGCAAAAGCTTTCAGTAGTTCCTTAGCCTGGATGGCATGTATGGCGAATATAAGTTGTTGTACTGACAATACCCTTGTTTATTATCCTCGGAACTAGATCCACAATAATAATCAAAGGCTAACAGTCTGGTAGAAGCTAATAACCAGACCGCGTCAGAGAGTTGGCTCACATATGGAGCTATTGTAATGGAAATTTTAAATTGAACTTGTGTGATTCCTAAATGAAAAGCAATTTCTTCTAACAACAATCCTAGCTGAAGTTTATGGGCAATTAAATCCCTTACATTGTAATGCCACCTAAAAAAGACACCTTTTATACAACCACAACTACTCCACACCAGAAACTTTAGATACTGGTGTTTATTTAGGGGGAGGGGTGGGGGGGGGGGGGGGGGGGGGGGGGGGGGGGTGGGGGGGGGGGGGGGGAGGGGGCCGTTGTGATTCAATTTGATGACCTTTAATATGACATATGCGTAAAGATAGGGGTTGCAGTTTTAAAATTTTAAAATGACCCCCTGAAGATATCCCTTTAAAATAGAAAGTGAGAATTTATTTTACCCTTCAAAAGAATCCAAAAAAGTAAAATTTAATAAGTATGGTGAAGTTTGGGGATATTTGAAAATCTCAACGCCCGTTTTGGAAATAATATCCAGGGTGTATAAATGGACCTTAAATTGCAGCCTTAGATGTAGGACCGGGGTTGCGCTAAGACCGTTGTAAAGTTTTTTTTTTTTTTTTTTTTTTTTTTTATTATACCTCCAAAATTACATGTCAGAAAAGTAAGGTTTGTTCCAATATTGAAGATTTAAAGTGGTTCCCTTCGATCCTCCTTTAAAACAAGACTGTGGGAATATGTTTAATATAAGTAGATATGAATAATGCCGGGTTTTTTTTTTCCCCCCCTAGGGGACTACCTTTTTGGACAGTCCCCAGAAAATCAATGTAAAATACTGTCCATTGAACCATAAAACCAAAAAAAATATCCCCTTAAAGAAAATAAACAAAATCAAAACAGGAAATCACGAAATGTTAATATAACCGAATCGTATGTCTGTTTTGTTACTAGTATCATTGTAGCCTTCAAATTTCTTAGCTGTTTTTAATGAAAAAATCCAGAAATCTTCGAAATCTTTAATTCCAACGAAAGTTAAATTGTAACACAGTCTTTATCTTATAATAGTCCTGCTTTCCAGTAACAACCCAAGTGTAATTTTTGCATTTTTTGTTCAATCCTTTAATCTTATATTTTCCATCCAAAACATCAAAAAATCTGTTCGGTTAAGTGTACTTCATAAAAATCTTCCAACTCGGCCAAGTATATTGTAAACCCGAATTTATCTTTCATTTTTCTCCAAATTCAAGAATTCCTATAATCTCTTTTTTTCTATCCAATTCCACTAATTTCTTAATTTTCTTTGAAAGTCATGAGTTCACCAACCTTATTCAACACTTGTAACAGCGCCGGCCATTTATTATTATAAAACGATCTTTTTAACTAAATTTTAGTTTAAGCTAAATTTTTGCTCTTAAATAGAACAATCTGAAAACATTTAGACCAGAAATTGTGCGCTAGATTGTTGTCCGAAGTTGTTCACAATAATCACCACTCTCCAAATTTTAGTTTTACAAATTTTTTGCTCTTTAAATATGAACAATCCTGAAAACATTTGACCAGAAATTGTGAGCTGATTTGTTGTCAAGTTTGTTCACAAAAATCACCACTTCTCAAATTTTAGTTTAACTAAATTATTTGCTCATTAATATGGGAGCGGAAAAAAGATAGAGTGCCCATTACTGCAAAAAAGACATTTTTGAACATTACTATACGCGCCATTACAATTCCGAAAAATCATCTAAATAGAACAAAGACATTTATGAAAAAGAACTAAATTATTATTGAGGACTCTGGGCTAAAGAAAATCAAATTGCCGATCCACCAAAACAACTCGATGTAATAATATATAGAAAAATTGCGTGAAACTAAAGAAAAATTTTAAAGGAAAAAAAAAAGATCCTCAATCTATTTAAATGATGAAAAAATTCATTCCAATAGCTGAAAAAATTGGCTATCGAAAGCTAACGACAAAACTAAGTCAGAAATGATCGAAAGAAATTGATAAAAACGATTAATGAGAAATCTCCCCTGACCTGAAATATGCATTTGGAATGTAGAAGTTTTATCCTCAATACAACGGTTCTATTTAAGCAAATACAAATTTTAACCAAATTTGAAACTGACAATTTCATGTCAATTTACTAAATATCTTTCTACTTTTGAGCGCCCAGAAAATTAAAAAAGTTTTAGATCGAAAAATTTCAAGAAACTGTGAAAAAATAGTAAAGGATATTTCTCGTTTAGAAGTGCGCAAATATCAACGAACTTTAGTGAAACGATGTAAACACAAACTTGTTCCAAATGTACTTTACTATAAAAAGCAGACGAGAATCTTTGATGTAAACGGACTTTATTTCTAAACAATTTAATAAATTAATCACATCCGAGAACAGACAAATCATCCCAAATCCTGAGGTTTCTGGATGGACTAACGTAAAACTGCTGTAGAACAACTGATTTTGAGCCTTAATAAATCACGAAAATAATGTAACTGCAGGATCCATATATCGATTTACTCACAGAAGAGATAAAGGTAAAAGAAAGCTTGTGTTAAATATCAAAAATGAAGATGACTATTGCTTTATTTACACTATATCGCGAATGTGGCAATTGAGAAAAATCAAAATTTCATTCCTGAACGTGTAAAAACAATATTGAAAAATTTGTAAATGAACGAGATATTTTTCAGGTTTCTAGATATCCAATGTCTTTTGAAAGAGATGATACAATGTATTCGTGAAAACGCAGCTTCCAATTCCCAAGTACAAATTAATCCAAAAATGTCTGATAAAATAATCTATACTTAATGAATGAAAAAATTGTAATAATATTATGTTGCCGTTACAAATTTCAGAAATTTATGATGCCGAGTTAGAAATCGTGATTTTATTTGTAGTGTTAAACACAGATGACAAATTCCTCATTATGTTTTGATAACAGATTTTAAAATAAGCTCGTTTTTCTCTCAGTTAATCTCTTAAGCATGCACACAAAAAATTTCTATGCTGAGAAGATGTTTAAGCACATTTCTCACAAATGCTGGAGATTTTCAACAGATCATTTAGAAATTTGCAAGCAACACGGTAAGTATTGTAAGCCAATATAATGCCGGTTTCCAGAGTCAAACGAAACAACATTTATTAATTAGATCAAAAGAGAAATTTTCTCTCAATCCTTAACGTATATTTATATGGGATTTTGGAAAGCATATTAGAAAAAATTGTCCGACATGCAAAGAACAATCCACAAAGAATCGATTACAACCAAGCCCAAGATTCAGAAGCACCATTCCTTATGGGTTTTACGTCTATATTTAGGAGTCAAATGTGGACAAATCGCATGTAACAAACCATATATGTTATAGAGAGCAAAAAAATGAAGTGAAGATATTGCCAAATGTTTCCCTGCAAAAATTGTTTGAAGAGCTTCAATAAAATATCAAAAGTACATAGCTAAAAATGTATAATTCTAAGAAACAATAAAACCTCATGAAATTGACCGAAGAAAGAAAGAATATAGCATACCAAAAATATCTAGTGGTTTGTCACTATTTTGTGAATGTGGAGGGTTTTTGATAATCAAACAAGAGAAAAAAGTAACGAGATGCATATGTCATTTAACATGGTGAAATTTCGAGGTGCTGCGCCTCAATTCATTATCTTGTAATCTCTGAATCTCAAAATTTCCTCAAAAAACTTCCAGTTTTTCTAGTCCACAAATATGTCAAATTATGATACTCACTTTTGTAACATAAAAAGACTTGGCAAAACAGTATGGTAATGTGTTGATTTGATCGCAAATAACAACGACAGATGATAATATATAAATTATTCAGTATAATTCCCAGGATATGGGTATGAGTTTAGAAGATGTGATAAACCAAAATAAAGTTCGATCCAAGTTATTCGTTTGTAGAACGACGTTCAGATTTCATGGCATCGTCATATAGAAAAGTATAGCTAAAAAACCTCAAAAAAAGATGAGTTTCAAACATAACAAAAATCATTTTATATACAAGATGGTCTGAACGCAATTCTAGATAGACCAACCACAATGGACGAAGAAGGAAATCTTTAAAATTCTATCTGGAAAAAGGCAGTATTGTCCTTAACGAATTTATCGACAAGTATTGAAAAACCTTGAATTACACATGAAGAAACTTGAGAAATTCAAGATTTTCTCATTCACTTTTGACAGACGAGGAGCATATCTGAGAAAGATTATTCAACACTACTTAAATGTATGGAACAAATTAAAAGTAAAAAATCTGTAGAAATTAACTCCGATTACTCTATAACATTCAAAGATGTTTCTAATGCTCGCTGATATCTTGAAAATTTTAGGGAATAATTTGTTTGAATTGCTAATAAACTTGATCCAGCACACCTTATCCCTAAGCAGCTCCCAGTCTTGCCATGGGATGCTATGTTAAAATTAAACGAAGATAGAATTACAATTTTAATTAGTGATTAATAATATGGTTAATATGATGATTATCGAAAAATGGTATTCTGCGGAGGCATTTTCTCATATGTCGTATGTAAACGATAATGTGAAAGTAAAAACAAATAACAAATATTTAAAAGATTTGTTTGATACAGAGACAAAGCCCCGAAAACTATTTTGTATGTACGTTCGATTGCAAACAACCTTTATGGGTAATGGACTTTATGCAAAAACGTGCCCGTAAAGTGATTATCAAGTGGATGGATGCCTAAAACGTATTACAAAAGAAGAGTGGCAAGAAACAATTTTAGAAAGACTTTAATCAAGGAGAATGAATGATTATGGATATATTTTAGAAGTTGATCTTGAATATTCAAAACAAAATTTGCAATGAAAACAATCAACAAAGATTTACCCTCTTGCTCCAGAACATTTATATCATAGCAAACTTTGCACAAAATTCTTTTAAAACAAAACAGAATATGTTGTTCCATTACTAGAAATATTGAAATTTCTATCTACTAGAACAAGGTTATGATTTTAAAACATCGTGAAATAGGGGTTATTGCGTTTGACTCAGACAACCTTTCATGAAAGAATATATCGATTTTAATACAAGTATAGATATAACCAAAGGCTTTAATAAGTGACTTTGAGAAGGACTTTTATAAGCATAATGAACAACTTCGGTATTTTGTGGAAAATCGAATGGAAAATGTAAGAAATAGATGTGATATTTAAACTAGGAAACGAAGAAATTTTCAATGAAACAAAGCTAAAAAAAACGAATTTCAAATCGTGTTCAAATATCTTTTGGATGAACGACAACTGTAATAGCGAGTCACAATGGTACAAACAAAAGGTTAATATTTAACCAAACCGATTTACATTAGGATTTTTCAGTTTCTCGACCTCTCCAAAAATTGGCTAATTGTAAGCGAGTTTTTTATTTACAACAAATTAAAGAAGTTTTGACTCCAGATTTAGAATCTGTTTTACATGGAATACAGACTGCGTTTATTTCCCTAGAATTTAAACGACGATCCCGTTAAAATTATTAAAGAAAATATAGATGACTTTGATTACAAGTGAATATCCAAAAGATCCACGAATGTTTCACTACTAAAAAATAAGAAGGTAATAGGGGGAAAATTCAAAGGACGAAATGTGAACGGCGAGAAATATATTGAAGAATTTTTGTGGATTGAGATTCAAAGATACCTGTAACTCGTACAAAATATCTAGACAAAAAATCACAGATATAGATGTAAAGGGAATTAATGATAGCGTTGTAAATATAAAACAATAAATATCGAAAACTTGAAGAGGATGTTTGTTCGAAAGGATAAAGAAGAATTTAGGGAGATGACAGTAACAGTAATCAAAAGCTTATAAACATGATTTTGTTATACCACATCACCATAAACAAGCTGGGCAACTGAACAGCTTAAAGATTGATAGAGAGAAATGTCCATAGAATAATAAGATCGATACAGTACCGTATGGCTATAAAAATGAAAGCAAAATAAAGTCTGATATATTAGACGAATTAAAATATAACTTGGAAGACTTTGATATGTATAATTGGAAGATGATTTAATTCGCACTTGTCACAAAGGTGGAAAAAGAAAACGAAAAATATTAGATTTTCAAAAAGTCGTTCAAACTCAAAACGGGTTGTATAGAATTTGCAGGCAATAAGATGTTCAAAATGTAAGACCAAACAAGAGTAATGTTATATAAGAATTCCAAATCCAAAACCTTGTTAAGCAAGAAAAATTTAAAAGACTAAAGAATGAGATAGAGAATTGAAGGCTTCGAGAAAATTCAATTGCACCCAGTACGAAAGAAGTTTTAAAAAGAAGAAAAAATTATAACATTAGGAAAATTGACGATTTATGGGCAGTCAGATGTTAGTTATAATGTCTAACTATTCAGATCAAAATGATGGGATTTTAAGCTATATGTTAAATTGTTTATTGATACTTTCCTCAAAATATTGCTTAGGTCAAGGAGCTAGTCAAAAGAAAATAAACGGACAAGGATATTTCAAAAGCTTTCGAAGATATAGTTAAAAGATGCCCATAAGATACAATCACAAACCTCCAACCTAAAAATAAACCCCCTCCCAAACCTACTTCATAACAGGATAAGGGTTTAAGAGTTTAAAAAATAAAGAATTTAACCGATGATTTTGAGAAAAATACAAACCATAAAGAATTTATCATTACTGAAAACGAAAGAGAAAATCAAGTATTGTAGAGAGATATTAACAGAACTCAAAATGAGGAGAATGAAAGTAAATTTTGTGAGATTAATAAAAACTTTAGAATGGAGGAATCGATATTCTTCAAGAAATCGTAAAGATAATATAACGATACTGTTTCATGAGCACAATCAAAATGAAAGCCTAAAGACCGTAGAATAAAGATGCAGAAAAAAAGAGTTATTAGAGTCGGTTTTTAAGTATATGTTCCACCAGGAAATTCCAACACGAAAAAGAACTAAATTTAAAAGTCAATGATCATGAAAGAGAATTTTAGTAAAAAACAACAAACATTTTCGAACAAAATATAAGAAACAATTGGTCAAAGAGAAATTCTTTTGTGATTTAATATCAAATTAATAACACAGATCCTGTACACTTATAGTATAAAAGATTTAAATAAAGAAGAATATAACCGGAAAGTTTTAATGAAATAAGAATAAGTCAAAGATTTTTTCTATATAAACTGGAAGGCCCAAAAGACAATGTTTCAGTGTGCCAAAGAAATAAAAAGGTTTTTGAAGCTTTTTATAAAAATAAGACTAAAAATAGACGGATTTGAATATTATTGTAAGGATTGTCGTAAAAAAATATGAAAGAGATTTATACGATACAATGAAAAAATTAACTTTAGAAGAGAAATAGATTGTCACATTTGTAAAGTGTGAAGATGTAAGAATATTTTCTGAATTTAATAATCGACATTATAGTAAAAGATAGAAAGGACGCCTGTTTTGTAAGGAATGTGCTAGAAGAATGTACCGAGAAAGTCAAAAGAAAGGGAACTCTCATTGTGAATGTGGAAGAACTCTTCAGTGGTTACCTTATATTCAAAAACATTTACAAACAAAATATCATAATTCGAGAGTTTAATAAAAATTTATTAACAATTTTTCAATCGTGTAATTTAGATATTCTATAAATCAGTCGAGATTCTGTCATATTTGTGGTAAAATGATTTCCGTTGTATAAGAGTTTTCCAAAGATTCTTTTCATTTGGTTTATACAGATTGATAGAATTTGGTTCGTACATCAATGAACAAAATCTCTAATTCAGGATAATTTATTTTTAGATGTTTTAAATCGGTTTGGTATTTCTCGTTTCTGAGCTCTGATAACGTAATAAGGCCATTCCCACATGTGATTCTTCTTTAATTAATACAAAAACATGGTGTTTTTTCTTATCAAAACCTTTACATACCCACATCTCTCTTCATTAATTCCATTCGCAATTCTTTGATGATCTCTATTTTCAAGGATTTCATTTTGACCTGAAATTTGTAACTGTTTTATTTCATCTTTTAACTGCTTATTTTCGTTTATTCAAGTTTGTACACACCAAATTTACGAATACTTTGGTAAAACTCTCTTCTAAAACCCAAGTCTTGAAAACATTTCTGCTATTTTCATTTTAGATTTCAAGATTAAAGAATATATGCCTGCTTTCATTTATGAATAAACAGTGTTTTTTTGAAAGTTTGAAGGCGGGGGCGAGATCACCCTACCTTCAGAATGTATGTTTTCGAAGCTTTTTTTATATTTTTCTTTGACATGTTTTTTAATTGCTTTCTTCGTCATCTTTATTGTTCTAACACCTCTGCAACATCTTTCGCCTTAAAAACCAAAAATTCATTATGTTTCTCGTTACTAACAAATGTTAGAACAGTTTCTTTATTAATTGAATTTGAGTAGATTCACAACTGACTCTCCATTTAGATAGAAAGAAATTTAACTTAGTTAATTTTTATTTCGAGAATAAAAGGCCAGATTCATTAACGAAAATAGTGTCAGGATGAAGATTTTGAAAGGGTCTATGGCATAGACTTCTTGTTTTGGTAATTTATATATTTAAAAGGCTATTTTCTCGTCGTCCATTATCAAGTATTATTTATGATAGCTTGTCTAGTATTTTCATATTTCCTAACACCTCTGCAACGATTTCTTTCGCCTTAAACCAAAACAAAATTCATTATTTTCGTCAACAATTGTAAAAGATATGTTTTGCTTTTTAAATCTAAGTTGATTATTGAGAGTAGGTCTAACAACTGACACTCCTATTTAGACAGAAAAGAAATTTAAAACTAGTAATGTTTTTATTTGAGAATGAAGGCCAGATTCATTGATAAAAACAGTGTCAGGATGAAGATTGTTAAAGGGGGCCATTCGAATAGCCCCTTGTTTTTTTAAGTAAAAATATTGAATTTTTGTCATCATCATCAACTCATTTTTATTCCTTTTTCAATCTTAAATATATTGTTGTTTTACTTCTCATTATTTATATAAATTTGTCCCTCAGAGTCTTGTATAGAAGCTAGAACGATTTTTTTGAATTCTTTTAAAATTTTTTTCTAATTGGAATATAATCGATTTCATTCGGGTTTTTCACTGATTTTTGATCCATAAGCAACATTTGGGAAAACAATGTGTACAAAATTTCTGATTCTTTGTGTAAACTGTTCGGTATGGTTTTCAAAACTATGGTTCAACGAGATTGCAGTGCACTTCAATTACATCGAAAGGTCTAATTTTGGCGTTTTATTTCCTAAATATACCTGATTTGGCTCACAATAGGTTTCTTGAACAAACCGTACCTAACAAATCTACAATAATTGCTGAAAACATTATTCTTACTGGTGATTTTATTTGAATTTTATTAGAGAGATAATTTTTTTGCATTTCAAACTTGTTTTCGTCAAAGTTTAAAGATTTATCTGATTGTTTGAATGTTTTCAGATAATTTTTAAGGGAATTTTTTATTTGATCGAAAGTATAATATCCTTTGTTTAAACCATAATATTTTTGTTATGTTCTTCTCACTAAATCCTATACAATAAGGAGAACTTTCACTAATATTTATCTACAAAATTGTCAGAATAAAAACCGCTTAAACCGATAAAATAATTTGATTCTTCCTCTAAGTGTAAGGATGTTCCAAGTTTAAAAATAATTGAGAGCTTTCTGAAGTCAACTTGAACAGCTTCATTTTCGCTATTTAAATGGAGAAATTTTTAAAGCAAAAAGATCAGATAAAAACTTCAAACGTTTGAAAGAAAATAAGAAAGATCAACCAATCAGATTGTTAATTGTTGGTTCAAGTGGATGTGGAAAAACAACTTTATTATTGAATTTTATCTACAATAGGTTGATTCCTTATTCCCAATTTGTATGTTTTTAGTAAATCTTTAGAACAAGACGCCTATAAAAAATTACAAGAAAGATTTGAAAATATTGAGAAAAACTTAAACAAAAAAATAGTCACATTTTTATAATGCTTCTGAGGACATAGTTCCGTTAAGCGAATGTAAACCCAATTCGTTAATCGTTTTTGATGATTGTATTTTGGAAAATCAGGACGTTTATTAAGGAATATTTCGTAATGTCTCGTCCAAAAAACATATCTTGTATCTATCTTTCCCAATGCTTTTCAAAGGTTGATAAACAAGTTATAAGAAATAACCTGAATATGTTGTGTATTTTTAAGCAAGATGATCACTATTCGAGAAAAGATTTATAACAATTATGTGGGATCTGATATGATTTTTAACCACTTTATTGAGTTATGTGATAAAAATTTGGAAGGAAGACTACGGATTTTTAACTATTAATCTAACTTTTGAGCCTAAAAATGGTAAATATCTGAATTAAATTTTCTAATAAAAATGCTGCTCAGTGGTCTGAACAAATCTACTTGATAAAATATTTGTTTACAATTATTTTTATATTATCTTTAATTTTTATTTACATTATGAAAATAACAGAAAAATGGTAAATCTGTTCACGTTCCACGTTCACGTTCCAACGTTCACGTTTTCATGTTTCACGTTCATGTTTCACGTTTCACGTTCATGTTTACGTTTTCACGTTCGTGTTTCACGTTCATGTTTCACGTTCATGTTTCAAGTTTTCACGTTCATGTTTTACGTTCGTGTTTACGTTTCACGTTCACGTTTTTTACGTTCCACGTTCACGTTTTACGTTCCACGTTCACGTTTTTACGTTCCAACGTTTCAAAATTTTTCTAAATAAATGGCGAACGTAACTTCTGAAGAAGCGAAAAAAATTGATCAAATCGAAAAGAAAATTAATCAAAGAATTTAAAGAACAGATTCGAATGGATGAAGAAGAACAAGAACTTATTCAAAAAATTAATCAACCTGTAACTTCTGCAATAAAAAATGTTGAGGGCAAAATTGAAAATGTTTAAGCGATAATCAAAATTTAATGAATTTGGTTCCAGTTGTACGACAATTTGCTGATATTTCAATTCCAGAATCTGATTTTGAATTGCCAAAATTACCATCTTCAACACCATTTAGACCTCGAATCATTGAAGACTCTACCATAGTTGAACCAATAAGTCCTGGAACAACGGATATAATAATTGGTGAAATTGGTTTATTTAAAAAATTTCTTCCTAGAGCAAAGGATGATAAATTTGGTTTGTATTGGGACAGAAAAAAGAAAAGTTTTATGATTGGAAATTTTACCCGTTGATTTTGAAACATAATGATATAATTATTGAAGATAAAACATATTAAAGGAACTCAAGGTTTATGGAGATTATTAAACAGGCACTGATGTTCCAAAAGACGGTTTATATTCTGAAGAAGACTTGAAAAAGTATACTGAAAATTTTATGGAAATCTGATTCAATTTACAAAAATAATGATCCATCAACTAAGAAACCAAAGTCAAGTAAAGGTAAAAAAATATCTCAATTTGATTAAACCAATTTGGGAAAAACGAATGGAAGGATCTGGTATAAGAAAATACAGTGATAATAAAATTGAGTACAGATATATCGACGATTTGACAAAACTCGATGGAATTATTAATTATATTTATGCTCAAGAAAAGGCTGGAAACAACAATTTTTTGAACGAAAAGAAAGCGATTAAAGATTTTATTTCGAACAAACTTGATGAAATGATTGAAAAAACCGATGGAATTAAATATTTAAAACGAGTTTTGCCGGCAATAAGTTCATCTATGATTGAAGGTAGCGGACTTTTGAAATGATTTTATCAACAATTTACCTTTTGAATTACACGTACCAACTTACAGTATCTGGGGCCCTGCACAAAACTCGAAAAAAAAAGACTAAAAAGAGGAGATCCTGGTATAAATAAATTAGATCAAGCTGCTATGGAACACGATATTTTTTATGCAAAACATAGAGACACAAATTCCAGGGATATCGCAGATAAAGTTTTGCAAGATAAGGCAATGGATAGATTTTTATCCAAAGATGCTAGTTTAGGTTGAAAGATTTGTTTGCGCTTCCAACAGCTGGAGCAATGTTTTTTTGAAGAGAAAACTAGGAATGGGAATCGAAGAGAACTTGAAATTTTAACTATATAAATGGAGGTGAACGTAAACTTCAGCAAAAATCAGAAAGAAAAAATAAAATCCGCTTTTAAGAAGAAAATACCCGTTAGTATTCAATTTAAAATAGATCAACTAAAAAATGGCGAAGATAAGATATTTTTAACAAATAGACAATACAATTAAAACTCGAAAAACATAGAGAAAAAACAATAAAGGAACCAGAATAGAATTTTCTTATAATCAGTTGAAAGAACTTAAAAGTGGTGGACTTTTGAAAGATTTATTAGATTTTGGAGAAAAATATTCCAGTTGTTAAAAATGTTGTTCCTTATTTCGTAAAGCTGCTCCAATCGTTAAAAAAAAGATGTGATTCCTATTGTTCGAAACATTTTAAATTGGTTAGATTAAAGAGTTGGAAGATGTTACAGGATCTGGATTTAGATGAAAAAACTTTGAATTACGTGAAATCAAACATTGAAAAAAAAATTTTAAAAACCGTTTAAAACATTCGGAGAATTGGAAGAAATCTGCAAAAATATTAAACATTTTAGAGGAATCTTCATGAGAGATACATTACCTGAAAAAGTTAAGAAATTTGAATGTGGAATTGTGAATTTAGACTCGATTATGGGAAGTGGAACGCAATTGGATTTGTTATTATAAAAAATGATAAGAATGCATGTTATTTTGATTCGTATGGAAGAATTGAGGACAAACCACCTATAGAATTGATTAAATATTTGAAAAAAATCAAGCGTCCTACTACAATGACTTCTTCAGATTCAAGACTATAAAGATCCCCTAATTTGTGGACATTTGTGTGTTTTTGTTTTGAATGAAACTGAGTAATGGTAAAGATTTTAAAGAAGTTGTTAACAAATTATTACTTAATAAATATGGATTCACAAAATATTTTTGACGTATTTGGAACACAAATTATTCAAAATGTAGATAATAGTTTCAATTTTGATAGTTTTGAGAAATGAGTTTGATAACAAGTTTAGAAAATTTATTACAAAACCTTCCAGATTCAGATATGTTTGCTGTCGAGATTGAAGATTTTTAAAGCAGAATATGATAACAAACTTGCAAATTTCATGAGTTCAAATGAAGTTGCTGATAAAATAAAAACATTGAAAAAAGAATTTAAGATGGTGCAAAAAAAAATATTTACCAAATTTAATGTCCATATCGAAAAAAGCAGAATAAAATTACTGAAGCGATCAAAAGTTGAAAAGAATTATGTTAGTTTTGGCTAATAAGAAAAGAATTGTCGGTGGTTCGGACCTGGTATTGACAAACATGATGTTTTTGTTAAAGAACAAATTTTAAAACCTCTAAAATTATCAGAAAACATCGATATTGTTGATTTACATGATCCGAATGTTAAAAATGCCTTAGATTTTAAAGGAAAAAGAATTAGCAGTGTTAGTAAAGGAATTAATCCATTTGATGTTGTTGGTAATGATTCAATTAGAAGATCCTATTAAAATGTTTAATGAACTAAAACAAAATTATGAGAATCATAAACAGCATGTTAAAGATTTTACAACAGAAGTTCTATGACAAGTTAGAAGCCAGAAATAGAAGATCAGTAGACGATGTTGGTGAAATTAATGAAAAAACTTACTAATTTTAAAGAGTCTTTTGATAAGTTTAGTTTAGATGCTACGAAAACTTTTGAGAATATTGGTCATGAAATTTGTTGAAATACAATGATTCTAATGCTGTCCAAATTTCAAAAAAAAAAAAAATTAATAAGTTCGAGAAAATCTTAATATAAATTTTGAAAATATTGATAACAGATTTAATAGATTAGGCGGCTAAGATGACTAATTTTCCCTAAATAAATGGCGCTCATATATTGTGTGAGATTGTAAAGAAAAAACTGCAACAAATGATATAAAATACTATGCAAATATCAATGGAGTTAAAAGAGTTTCTGGAAAATGTGCTGAATGTAACACTAAAAGAACCAATTTATAAAAACTTGAAATTTTTTCTTAATAAATAGAGATGGCGGGACATTACAGTGCTTTCGATCTTTTTATAATGCAACACGAAAAGAGATTTGAAAAAAGAACATTGGGATGATATTTCTCAAAAATATGAATTATCCGAAGATATGATGAGATTATACGTAAACAAATTGAATTGGTATAACATTGCTAAAATATCAAACTTTATCATCAGAGTTAATTCAAGAAAATATACATTATCAATTAAAAGATCATATGTCTGTTCTTTGTCTCTATCAACACTTGAGTCTAAAGTTTTTGGATGAAAATAAAGATACAGTTGATTGGAACAATATTATAGATATAGCGGTTTACTATCCTGTGCAAATTTTATTGAAATATGTGGCCGAGATCGCAAAAATTTAAGGAAGAGAATCCCGAATATGACGAAGTAGATCATTAAAAATGACTAAAATTTATATCTTTTCTTATAAAAAACGTACATTAGATCGATGAAAAAATGATATCTTTCTTATACATGATGTTTAAAAAATTTGTCTTATTAAATGGCGGACTACCAGAAAATATGGCTAGTGATATTGAAAGGGCGGAGTTTGTTAAAAATTTCTATCCAATTAGTAAACAAACATTTGAATGAACCGAATAAAAGAACTGAGTTTAATATTATTGATTTTGGAGATAACTTTTGCTCGTCTAACTTCCAGTTTTATATTTCTGGAACTTTAACAAAACAAGATGGTCAAGCATATCTTGGAAACTGATAATGTTAGATTAATCGATAATTTTATACCGTTTTTTATTTTCTAAGATTGAAGTAAGAAAACACAATAAATATGATAGAAGAAGTCGAAAACTGTGGCCAATTAAGCACTATTAAAGTAAAGGAACCATTTGTTATTCCAAAAGTGATGTATTTTCAAAACAGGTTTTTGAATCAACTTTTAAATTTGGACAATTTGAAGCGGTCGGTGATTTAGCACATGTCGGCTTAGGATTCTTTGAAAATGTTACTATTCCGATCTATAAAGGTGGATTTTACATTAGTTTTCATAAGAGCTGAAGACGATGATGTGATTCTGAAGACTGCAACTGGAAATGTTATGCCTGTTGATGGCAAAATTACAATTAAGCGAGTTTTTCATTAGAGTTCGCGATGATTTTATTACAAAACCACGAGTAAAATTCAGTTGATTGATGAAATTACAAAATCTCAAAACATTATGTTTAATTTTCTAGATTGGCAATGTATTGAGCAAAAAAGGTATTTCCGGAACAACTTATTCGTTCGATAATCACAAATATTTATAGAAATATCTTCAATCCCAAGTTCGTTATCATAGGTTTTCAAACAGATAGACAGAATAATCAAGAGAAAAATCCTTCAAAGTTTGATAGTTTGAATGTAAAAAAATATCAGAGTAAAATTGAAACGGTTCTTATTATCCAGATGAATTACAAAATTTAAACATTTCAGGAGGTCTTGTTCAAGAATCATGTATCAGATGTATCAAGATTTTAAGAAAGTTTACTACAAAAATATGAAATGTATTATAATCCTAAAGAATTTTTTAGGCGAATAGACCTAATTTATGTCATTGATACAACAAAGAGTTTGACAAATATTTCTGCTTCAAAGAAAACGATATAATTATCAATATGGATTTTCAAAATGCTGTTACAAACGCGATTTGCTATGTGGTTGTGGTTTCTGAGAAATTTTTAGGCCTATGATGTGATTAAGAACGATATTAGAGAAATTCAGTAGTTAATGATGTTCATATTGTTCTCTTTTCATTCCTTCTAAAAACTTTAAAAAATATACTCTTTCGCTGATGAAAAATCACGATTTCTTCCGGAATAATCTTTGTAGATCATAGACAAAATATCCTAAATAGTTAAATAATAAAATAAAATCATTTCTTTTTATCTCGGTTAGTTGAAATATAAACATAAACATTTGCGCTGAAAAATTTATATCTCGGCAGAGTTAGTTCCATAACCTTCCATTTATTCTTTTTGTAAAAATGGAAGAGTATAATGCCAACTGTTACAAATGTTCTAATAGAGGAGAAATTATCGATAAAAGATATTTAGTTTGTAGAGGTTGTAATTTAAATTTTGTACGAAAGACCTAAACCTAAGAAATTTCGAAATAAAACTAACACATTTGAATAATCTGCTTACAAAATTGCAATATGGAGGTAAAAAACAAACACAATTTGTTACACGAATTTAGAAAAAACAGAATAAAAATTTTTACTTATCTCTTGGAACCGTTGAAAAAATTATTTTCCTTTTCAAAGAATACATTAGGTTTGTAGGTTGTAAATACACCGCGTTTATTATGAGAAGATTTTACCTATAATCTTTTCACTATTTGGGACATTGAATTTGACTACGATTTTAAACCTGAAAATCTTTGATGATTTTATAGTACATTTGGAGAAATTAAACGAAGAACCCTCGTGAAAAGAATGCGGTTTTACTCACTATTCTCCCCGACTTCTCGAGTGATTGTTAGCAAATTCCATCATTTCCGTTTATAAGTTTTAATTTATAGTTTATTCGTAGCAGACATTTCAAAATAGATTGATTTGAGAAAGTAGAAGCAAAACAGCTATAGATTCGGTAATTTTTCATTCGTGAGTTACAGATTCGTTTATTGTCCTTGAAAACAGTCTTTTCCCTTGATTTACTGTGTACTCCAAAAAGTGCGCTAGAACCCTCATATTCATATCTACTAATATATATATATAAGTAGATATGAATATTGCCGATTCTGGCTCACTTTTGGGACAGTCAGAAAATCAATGTAAAAATACTGTCCATTGAACCATAAACAAATCTGAGAAACCACGAATGGAAAATAACCGAATCTATAGCTGTTTTACTGTTCATTGTAGGCTTCTACATTTATAAGCTGTTTTAATGAAAAAATCCAGAAATCTTAATGAAAAATCTATATAAACGGAAATAATGAAATTTGCTAACATTCGCTCAACAGAAATCTAGAATTTTACTGAATTTCTTTAATATCGTTCTTAATCACATCATAGGCTAAAATAATTTCTCAGAAACCACAATAACATATACAAATCGCGTTTGTAACAGCATTTTGAAAATCCATATTGATAATTATATCGTTCTTTGAAGCAGAAAATATTTGTCAAACTCTTTGTTGTATCAATGACATAAATAGGGTCTAATTCGCTAAAAATTCTTTTAGGAATATAATACATTTCCATATTTTTGTAGTAAACTTTCTTAAAATCTTGATACATCTGATACCATGATTCTGAAAAGACCTCCTGAAATGTTTAAATTTTTGTAATTCATCTGGTAATAAGAACCGTTCAATTTTAACTCTGATATTTTTTACATTCAAACTATCAAACTTTGAAGGATTTTTCTCTGGATTATTCTGTCTATCTGTTTGAAAACCTATGATAACGAACTTGGGATTGAAGATATTTCTATAAATATTTGTGATATCGAACGAATAAGTTGTTCCGGAAATACCTTTTTGCTCAATACATTGCCAATCTAGGAAAATTAAACATAATGTTTTGAGATTTTGTAATTTCATCAATCAACTGAATTTTACTCGTGGTTTTGTAATAAATCATCGGAACTCTAAATGAAAAACTCGTTAATTGTAATTTTGCCATCAACAGGCATAACATTTCCAGTTGCAGTCTTCAGAATCACATCATCGTCTTCAGCTCTTATGAAACTAAATGTAATAATCCACCTTTATAGATCGGAATAGTAACATTTTCAAAGAATACTAAGCCGAAATGTGGCTAAATCTACCGACCGCTTTCAAATTGTCCAAATTTAAAAAGTTGATTCAAAACTGTTTGAAAATACATCACTTTTGGAATAACAAATGGTTCCTTTAATAGTGCTTAATTGGCCACAGTTTTCGACTTTCTTCTTTCAATTTATTGTGTTTTTCTTACTTCAATCTTAGAAAATAAAAACGGTATAAAAATTATCGATTAATTCTAACATTATCAGTTCCAAGATTATGCTTGACCATCTTGTTTTGTTAAAGTTCCAGAAATATAAAACTGGAAGTTAGACGAGCAAAAATTATCTCCAAAATCAATATTAAACTCAGTTCTTTTTATTCGGTTCATTCAAAATGTTGTTTACTAATTGGATAGAAATTTTTAAAACTCCGCCCTTTCAATATCGCCTGAATACTTTTTGTAGTCCACCATTTAATAAGAGAAAATTTTCAAATTCTTTTACGAAAATTTTAGTCATGTATAAGTGGATAAGAAAAGATTAAAACTCAAACTATTATCTACATTTTGAATTAATTTGTGTACCAAATACGTCAAAAATTATTTTGTGAATCCATATTTATTAAGCAATAATTTGTTAACAACTTCTTTTAAAATCTTCTACCATTACTCAGTTCATTCAAAACAAAAACACATAAATGACCACAAATTGGGGGATCTTTTATAGTCTTGAATCTGAGAGTCATTGTAGTAGAACGCTTGATTTTTTCAAATATTTGATCAATTCTATAGGTTGGTTTGTCCATCAATTCTTCCATTACGAATCAAAATAACATGCATTCTTATCATTTTTTATAATAACAAACACCCAATGCGTTCCACTCCCCAAAATCGAGTCTAAATTCACAATTCCGACATTTCGAATTTCTTAACTTTTTCAGGTAATGTATCTCTCATAAAAATTCCTCTAAAATGTTTAATGTTTTTTGCAGATTTCTTCCAAATTCTCCGAATGTTAAAGGTTTAAATCTTTTTTTCAATGTTTTGATTTCACGTAATTCAAAGTTTTTTCATCTAATCCAGATCCTGTAACATCTTCCAACTCTTTATCTAACCAATTTAAAATGTTTCGAACAATAGGAATCACATCCTTTTTAACGATTGGAGCAGCTTTTACGAACATAAGGAAACAACATTTTTAACAACTGGAATATTTTCTCCAAAATCTAATAAATCTTTCAAAAGTCCACCATTTTTGAGTTCTTTCAAACTGATTATAAGAAAATTCTATTCTGGTTCCTTTATTGTTTTTCTTATGTTTTTCGAGTTTATTGTATTGTCTATTTGTTTAAAAATATCTTATCTTCGCCATTTTTTTAGTTGATCTATTTTAAATTGAATACTAACGGGTATTTTCTTCTTAAAAGCGGATTTTATTTTTTCTTTCTGATTTTTGCTGAAGTTTACGTTCACCTCCATTTATATAGTTAAAATTTCAAGTTCTCTTCGATTCCCATTCCTAGTTTTTCTCTTCAAAAAACATTGCTCCAACTGTTGGAAGTGCAACAAAATCTTTCACCTAAGCTAGCATCTTTTGATAAAAATATATCCATTGCCTTATCTTGCAAAAACTTTATCTGCTATATGTCTGGAATTTGGTGTCTCTATGTTTTTGCATAAAAAATATCGTGTTCCATAGCAGCTTGATCTAATTTATTTTTATACCAGGATCTCCTCTTTTTAGTCTTTTTTCGAGTTTTGTGCCAGGCCCCAGATACTGATAAGTTGGTACGTGTAATTCAAAAGGTAAATTGTTTGATAAAATCATTCAAAAGTCCGCTACCTTCAATCATAGATGAACTTATTGCCGGCAAAATTCGTTTTAAATATTTAATTCCATCAGGTTTTTCAATCATTTCGTCAAGTTTGTTCGAAATAAAATCTTTAATAGCTTTCTTTTCATTCAAAAAATTGTTGTTTTCCAGCCTTCTCTTGAGCATAAATATAATTTATAATTTCCATCGAGTTTTGTCAAATCGTCGATATATCTGTACTCAATCTTATTATCATTGTATTTTCTTACACCTGATCCTTCGATTCGTTTTTTCCCAAATTGGTTTAATCAAATTGATATATTTTTTACCTCTACTTGACTTAGGCTTCTTAGTAGATGGGATCATTATTTTTGTAAATTTGATGTCAGGATTCCCATAAAATTTCTGTATACTTTTTCAAATCTTCTTCAGAATATAAATTATCTTTTGGAAACGTCATTGTCTGTTAATAATCTCCATAAACCTTGAGTACCTTCGTACATTTTTTCATTAATAATTATATCATTTTGTTCAAAATTAACGGGTAAATTTCCAATCATAAAACTTTTCTTTTTTCTATCCCATTACAAACCAAATTTATCATCCTTCGCTCTAGGAAGGAATTTTTTACCAATTTCACCAATTATTATATCCGTTGTTCCACAGGACTTATTGGTTCAACTATGGTAGAGTCTTCAATGATTCGAGGTCTAAATGGTGTTGAAGATGGTAATTTTGGCAATTCAAACTCAGATTCTGGAATCGAAATATCGGCAAATTGTCGTACAACTGGAACCAAATTCATTAAATTTTGATTATCGCTTAAAACATTTTCAATTTTGCCCTCAACATTTTTTATTGCAGGAAGTTACAGGTTGATTAATTTTTTGAATTAAGTTCTTGTTCTTCTTCATCAATTCGGAATCTGTTCTTTAAATTCTTTGATTAATTTCTTTTCGATTTGATCAAGTTTTTTCGCTTCTTCAGAAGTTACGTTCACCATTTATTTAGGAAAATTTTGAAACGTGGAACACGAAACGTGGAACGTAAAACGTGAACGTGGAACGTAAAAAACGTGAACGTGGAACGTAAGAAACTGAACGTGGAACGTAAAAAAACGTGAACGTGGAACGTAAAAACGTGAACGTGGAACGTAAAAACGTGAACAGATTTACCGTTTTTCAGTTGTTTCATAATGTAAATAAAAAGTAAAGATAATGTAAAAAAATAATTGTAACAAATATTTTATCAAGTAGATTTGCCAGACCACTGAGCAGCATTTATATTAGAAAATTTATTCAAATATTTACCATTTTTAGGCTTCAAAGTTAGATTAATAGTTAAAAATCCGTAGTCTTCCTTCCAAATTTTATCACACAGCTCATTAAATTGGTTAAAACTCATATCAGATCCCACATAATTGTTATAAATCTTTCTCGAATAGTGATCATCTTGCTTAAAGAATACACAACATATTCAGATTATTTCTTATAACTTGTTTATCAACCTTTGAAAAAGCATTGGGAAAGATAGATACAAGATATGTTTTTGTGACGAGACATTACGAAATATTCCTTAATAACGTCCTGATTTTCCAAAATACAATCTGCAAAAAACGATTAACGAATTGGGTTTACACTCGCTTAATGGAACTATGTCCTCAGAGGCATTATAAAAAATGTGATACCTTTTTGCTTAAGTTTTTCTCAATATTTTCAAATCTTTCTTGCAATTTTTTATAAGCGTCTTGTTCTAAAGATTTACTAAAAACATAACAAATTGGAATAAGGAATCAACCTATTGTAGATAAAATCCAATAATAAAGTTGTTTTTCCACATCCACTTGAACCAACAATTAACAATCTGATTGGTTGATCTTTATTATTTTCTTCAAACGTTTGAAGTTTTTATCTGATCTTTTTGCTTTTAAAAATTTCTCCATTTAAATAGCTAAAATGAAGCTGTTCAAGTTTGACTTCAGAAAGCTCTAAATTAGTTTTAAACTTGGAACATCCTATAACACTTAGAGGAAGAATCAAATTATTTTATCGGTTTAAGCGGTTTTTATTCTGACAATTTTGTAATAAATATTAGTGAAAGTTCTCCTTATTGTATAGGATTTAGTGAGAAGAACATAACAAAATATTATGGTTTAAACAAAGGATATTATACTTTCGATCAAATAAAAAATTCCCTTAAAAATTATCTGAAAAACATTCAAACAATCAGATAAATCTTTAAACTTTGACGAAAACAAGTTTGAAATGCAAAAAAATTATCTCTCTAATAAAATTCAAATAAAATCACCAGTAAGAATAATGTTTTTTCCAGCAATTATTGTAGATTTGTTAGGGTTTGTTCAAGAAACTATTGAGCCAAATCAGGTATATTTAGGAAATAAAACGCCAAAATTTAGGACCTTTCGATGTAATTGAAGTGCACTGCAATCTCGTTGAACCTAGTTTTGAAAATCATACCGAACATTTACACAAAGAATCTGAAATTTTGTACACTTTTTTTTCCCAAATGTTGCTTATGGATCAAAAATCAGTGAAAAACCGAATGAAATCGATTATATTCCAATTAGAAAAAATATTAAAAGAATTCAAAAAAATCGTTCTAACTATACAAGACTCTGAGGGAAATTTAATAAATAATGAGAGTAAAACAACAATATATTTAAGATTGTCGAAAGAAATGATGAATCAAGGGGGGAAACGAACGAATCGTTCTTACCTTCAAACTTTCCAAACGAGTTGATAATGATGATAGAATACCAATACTTTTATCTAAAAGATAAGAGGGGGCTATAAATAGCTTACCTTCAAACTTCCAAAATAACACTGTTTTCGTTAATGAATCTGGACTTTCAAAATAAAAAATTGCTTGTTAAATTTTTTTCTATCTAAATGGAGTCAGTCATAGATCTAAGAAATTATCAAACTAAAATTCAATAATAAAGAAATTTTAACCAATTGTTGACGAAAATAATGAATTTTGGTTTAAGGCTAAAGATGTTGCAGAAATATTGGAATATAAACAATTACAGAAAAAGCGAATTAGAAATAATGTCGATGAAGGTGACAAATCTCAATACTTTTATCTAAAAGATAAGGTAGCCCTCGAGGGCCACCTCGCAAATATTACACAAAGATACTATTTTCATTTAATGAATCAGGACTTTATTCGTTAATTTTAAGATCTCATAAAATAGAAGCAAAAAGCTTTTCAACAATGGGTTACGAGAGATGTTTTACCAAGCATTCGTAAAATTTGGTTGAGTACAAACTCAAAATACGAAAATAAGCAGTTAAAAGATGAAATAAAACAGTTACAAATTTCAGGTCAAATGATAAATCCTTGAAAATAGAGAAATCAAGAATTGCGAATGGGAATTAATGAAGAGAAGAAAATGGTATGTAAAGATTTTGATAAGAAAAAACACCATGTTTTTGTATTCATTAAGAAGAATCACAATGTGGGAATGGCCTTATTACGTTATCAAGCTCAGAAACGAGAAATACCAAACCGATTAAAACATCTAAAAAATAATTATCCTGAATTAGAGATTTTGTTCATTGATGACGAACCAAATTCTAGCAATCTCTACAACCAAATGAAAGAATCTATTGAATAATCTTATACAACGGAAATCATTTTACCACAAAGATGACTGAATCTCGACTGATTTATAGAATATCTAAATTACACGATGAAAAATGTTACTCAATTTTACTAAAAACTCTTGAATTATGATATTTTGTTTGTAAATGTTTTTGATAATTATTTAACCATTTTATAGTTCTTCCACATTCACATTGAGTATCTTCATAATATAATCTATGGTGATTCTTCTTTTACACATATCTTTACAATATGAGTCTTTCTTATCTCTACTATAGTGATGACTATTAAACTCTGAAATTTTTTTAGTTTCTTTACATTTAAGACATTCTTTCTCTTCCAAAGTTAATTTTTTTCTATTTTTATCATATAATTCTTTATGGATATTCCCTTTCACAATCTTTGCAATAATAATGCATTCCATCTTTCCTATTTTTATCTTTATAAAAAGCTTCAAAACCTTTTATTCTTTGCACATTGAACATTTCTTTTGAGCCTCCATTTATATAGAAAAATCTTTGACTTTCTCAATTCATATTCATAAAACTTTCCGGTTATTTTCTTCATTATTTAAATCTTTTATACTATAAGTTACAAGATCTGTGTTATTAATTTGATAAATCACAAAGATTTCTCTTGACCAATTGTTCTTATATTTGTTCGAAAATGTTTGTTTTTTACTAACAATTCTTACATGATCATTGACTTTAAATTTAGTTTCGTGTGAATTTCAGGTGGAACATACTCGAAAACTGTCTCTAATAACTCCTTTTCTGCATCCTTACCCTACGTCTTTGGGCTTCATTTTGATTGTGCTGTGAACCGTATCATTATAATTTGTGACTATTTTTTGAAGAAATATCGATCCATTTAAAGTTTTTATTAACCTCAAAAAGAACTTTCATTCTCTCATTTTAAGTTTCTGTTATATCTCTCTACGATACTTGATTTCTCTTCGTTTTCAGTATGATAAATCTTAATGTTGTATTTCCTCAAAACTTCGTTAAATTCTTTATTTTTGAACTCTAAAACTCTTTATCTGTATGAAGTAGGTTTGGAGGTTTGTGATTGATCCTTATGGCATCTTTTACTATATCTTCGAAAGCTTTTGAAATATCCTTGCCGTTTTTTCTTTTGATAGCTCTTGACCAAGCATATTTTGAGAAAGTATCATAACATTTAACATATACTTAAATCCATCATTTTGATCTGAATAGTTAGACATTATAACTGAAATCTGCTGCCCATAAATCGTCAATCCTAATGTTATAATTTTTTCTCATTTTTAAACTTTTTTTTTCGTACTGGTGCATGAATTTCTCGATCTTCAATCTCTATCTCATCTTTAGTCTTCAATTCTTGCTTAACAGGTTTTGGATTTGGATTCTTTATAAACTTACTCTTGTTTGTCTTACATTTTGAACATTTTGCAGCAATTCTATACAACCCGTTTTGAGTTTGAACGATTTTTGAATCTATATTTTTTCGTTTTTTTTCTTGCATTTGTGGCAGTGAATCAAATCATCTTCCATTTACATGTCAAAGTTTCCAATTTTATTTAACTCATCTAATATATTAGATTTTGCTTCGCCTTTATATCCATACGGTACTGTATCGATCTTATTTTCTAGGACATTTCTTCTTATCATCTTTAGCGTTCAGTGCCAGCTTGTTTATGGTGATGGTATACAAATCATGTTTATAGCTTTTGATTACTGTCATCTCTCTAAATTCTTCTTTATCTTCAAACAAACATCTCTTCAAGTTTTCGATATTTATTGTTTTATTTACAACGCTTCTCTTAAAATTCCTTTACACCTAACTGGATTTTTGTCTAGATATTTGTACGAGTACATCTTTGACCTCAAACCACAAAATTCTTCTAAGATTTCCCCCATTTAGTTCGTCTTTGAATTTTCCCTATTACCTTCTTGTTTTTAGTAGCGAAACATTCGTGATCTTTTGGATAATCGCTCGTATCGAAATCATCTATATTTTCTTTAATAATTTTGTAAGGATCACGTTTCAATTCTAGGAGTAACTGTCTGTGTCCATGTAACACAGATTCAAATCTGGATCAAACTTCTTTAATTTGTTGTAATAAAACTCGTACATTAACAATTTTGAAAGGTCAAGAACTGAAAAAACCTATGTAGATTGCTTGTTAAATTTAACTTTCTGCTTGTACATGTGACTCGCTATAACAGTTGTCGTCAAAGATGTTAAAGCATTTGAAATTTGTTTTCTTAGCTTGTTTCATTGAAAATTCTTCATTTCCTAGTCTAATATCACATCTGTTTTCTCACATTTTCAATAGATTTTTCCAAAAAACAGAGTTGTTCATCATGCCCAGCTTGTAAAAATCTTTCTCAAAGTCGCTTGTAGCTTTGGGTTTCTCATACTAGTATTAAAATCAATGTAATCGTTTCATAAAAGGCTTCTGATCGAATGCAATAACTCTATTCACATGTTTTAACAACCATGTCCTTGTTCCAGATAGAATTTCAAATTTCTCGAATGAACAACATATTCATTTTTATCCAGTAGAGTTTGTGCAAAGTTTGTTGTTATAATGTTCTGGAGCAAGAGGCAAATCTTTATGATTTTCATGTAAATTCTTCGGATATTCAAGATCGACTTCAAGAATATAGCCATAATCTTCGTCGCCAGTGAGTTCCAAAATTGTTTCTTGCCATTCTGCTGTTGTATACGTGTTTAGGATCCATCCACTTGATATCGTTGAATGGTAAATTTTGCATCAGACCATAGCCATAAAGGGTTGTTTGCATCGACGTACAACAAATAGTTTTTAGGGGTTTGTCTTATCAAAATCTTTTAAATATTTGTTATTTGCTTTCACATATCGTTTAATACACTGAGAAATGCCTCCGCGAATACCTTTTTCGATCATCAAATACATGTTATAATCACTAATTAATTGTAATTCTATCTGCGTTAATTTTAACATAGCATCCCAAGCAAGACTGGGAGCTGTTAAATAGTGTGCTGGATTCAAGCTTATAGCAATTCAAACAAATGTTTCTGAAATTTTCAAAGATATCAGCGAGCAATAGAACATCTTGAATGTTATAGAGATCGGAAGTAATTTCCTAGATTTTTTACTTTTAATTTGTTCCATACATTTAAGTATGTTGAAAATCTTTCTCAGATATGCTCTCGTCTGTCAAAAGTGAATAGAAATCTTGAATCTCAATTCTTCTGTGTAATCAATTTTTTCAATACTATCGATAAATTCATAGGGAAATATTCCTTTTCCAGATAGAATTTTAAAGATTTCTTCTTTCGTCATTTGGTTGTCTATCTAGAATTGCGTTCAGACCATCTTGTATAAAATGATTTGTATGTTTGAAATCATCTTTTTTGAGGTTTTTAGCTAACTTTTCTATAGACGATGCCATAAATCTGAACGTATCTAACGAAAGAAAACTTGATGAACTTTCTTGTTTATCATCTTCAAACTCATACCCATATCCTGAATTTACTGAATAATTTATGTATTTTTCATCGGTGTTTGCGATCAAATCAACATTACCATACTGTTTTGCCAATTCTTTTATGTACAAATGAGTGTCGTAACATGACATATTGTGACAGAAAACGGAATATTTTGAGGAAATTTGAGATTCAAGTTACAAGATAAATGAGGCAGCACCTCGAAATTTTACCTGTTAAATGACAATGATCTCGTACTTTTTTCTTGTTTGATTATCAAAACCCTCAAATTCACAAATATGACAAAGACTGGAATTTTGATACGAAATTTCTTCTTCTTCAGTTAATTTCATAGGTATTTTATTCTTAGAATTATACTTATTTAGCTATGTATTTCGATAATTTATTAAGTTCTTCAAACAATTTTGCAGGAACATTTGGCAAATCTTCTTCATTTTTTGCTCGATAAACATATTCGGCTTGTACATACGATTGGTCACATTAGACACTAAGTATAGAGTAAAACCATATGGAATGTGCTTCTGAATCTTGGTTGTGATCGATTTTTGCGGATTGTTTTTGCATGTGGGAATCTTCTCTAATATGCTTTCAAAATCCATATAAAAGTAAACGTAGGCGGGATGGCTAAACTACTTTTGATAATTAGATAAATTTTAGATTTGTTTGACCTGGTAAAAATATGGCATAATATTGGTCAATTACACAAACCTTCGTGATTTTTTTATACAAAAGTTTCCTAAATGTGCTGTCTGTCTAAATCTACAGATTTGTAGAAATGGCTCTCTTTAAAACAATATCTCCTAACATAACACTCAGCGAAAACTTTTTATGTCGGCATGTTTGAGGATGTTTGAGAAACTCACTAACGCTACTTAAAAAATCGGTTAATCAAAACAAAGATGAGATTTGGTCTTTCTTGTTTTACATACAGTAGAATCAAGTATTTAAATTCTGGGCATGCATAATTTTTACAGAAATTTGCAACGGAACAAATGTTAAATTATCTCAATCAATAAACTGTAGAATATTTATTGACATATACTTCGGATAAGCTTGTACTTAGTAATTGTAACATTCGTTTTTCAATATGATTGTAGATATCTATTTTACAAGGGACGATTTGGAAAATACGTCCGAAACCTGAAAATATCTTTCGTCATTTTACAAATTGGTTCTGTAGTTGTTGTTTTTGACTTCTAATCAGGCTTATTCTTTAATTTGGCAGGTTTTATTTTCCAATAGGCACATCCGGATAGTAATAAATAAAGCATATAATTCGATCTTTATATTTTTATATTGTTATTACAGAGCTTTTTTATCTTCTGATTTTCATTTGGTTAAATCGATATATGATCCTGCGTTCATAAAATTCTATGTTTTATGTTAAGGGCTCAAAACTAGGTTTGTTTACAGGGCAGTTTTTAATGTCAGGGGGGCATCCAGAAACCTATTTATGTTGGAACTGATTCGATTTGTTCTCGATGGTGTTAATGTTATTAAACTTCGTTTAGAAAACTAAAGGTCGTTTATGGTCAAAGATATTCGTCTGGCTTTTTATAGTAAAACGTAAGCATTTGAGCACAAGTTTGGTGTTTTCACCGTTCACAAGTAAATGTTTCTGTCTCGTAATTCGCATGTCCAAAGGAAGAGAGTACTCCTTTACCTATTTTTCACAAGTTTCTTGAAATTTTTCGATTAAACTTTTAATTTTCTGGGACGCTAAAATTAGGAAAGTATATTTGTAAATCTGAACATGAAATTTTCATTTAAAAGTTCGATGTTTTTTTACAAATGTATTTGCATTGGAAAAAGACGCTATGGATAGAGGAATAAAACTTCGAACATCAATGATATTTTATTCTGGTGTTTCCTTCCATTAAGGTCTTTCGAGTTTGGTCCAATTTCTTCGATAATTTCATGACTGTAGTTTTATCGTTTTGTTTCAATGGAAAATCAGTTTCTCCAGCCGATATGATTGAATTTTTTTCATCCTTAAATAGATTGAGAATCTTTTTTACTTTCCTTAAAATTTTTTTCTTTAGTTGTCACGCAATTTTTACGTGATATTAATACATGGTTTTGGTGATCTACAATTTGTATTTTCTTTAGGCCCATTTTTTAATTCTCTCAATATAATTTTAGCTTCATTTTTCCATAAAATACTACCTCTTATTTTTCAGATGATTTCTTTGAATTATAAATGCCCTGGTAAAAAATTGAATGTTCAGAAAACATCTTTTTTTGCAGTACGGGCAGGATATTTGCTTTTTCCTCTCGCATTTTAAATAGGGGAAAACAATTTGAATTGCATTGCTCAAGTGTTATACTATTTAGTAAAAACTCCATCCTTTTTATTATGCTGAAAAAAATAAGCAATCATATTCAGTATCTATTTCTAAGGAATTTTTATCAAAATTTGATAAAAATCAGGCCACAATTTATGGTTTGATAGCCAGTCACTTTTGATTTCTTCCTATTTAAAGAAGATTAGAAGAAAAATTTTGTCTATAAAACTCTAACACTGTTGAAAAGTGGAGAATTTTTATAGAATTGTTTACAACAAATCAGCAGTTACAAATTGTTGTAAAATACAAGGCCTGTAGAAACTTCTTTCTATTTATTATAGAAAAAAGATTTCTGTAAACTAAGAACCTATACAAATTTTCTGGAAAAACATAGTATATAATTATATGCTGGACATCAAATAGTAACTTATATATCTGGTTTGTTAGGGGGGGCAATTTATAAATTCTTTATACTATTTTTCTCAATAATATTTTTTTCTTATGTATAAAAGTCATGGAGCCTAACCTAGAAGAGCAATCTAAGATGAGGTTGGTTGATTTTAATAGTTCAAAGAAAGTAGAGTAAGAAAGTTGAAATGGATAGTCTAGAGAGAAACTAAGGAAATTACAAAATTTGTTGAATCTGTGAAGTAAAATGAAAGATCAAATTCGGTGTGTTTAGCAATAATTGGCCGAGTTCGGAAGATTATAAAGTACGACTTCAGCCGAAAGCAGATTGTTTGACTGGTTTTTTTGGAGATGAAAAAAAAAGATTAAAAGAATTGAAGTAATGAAATGAACAAATATTACATCTTGGATTGTTACTGCGAAACAGATGGAGACTATTAAAGATGAAAGAGCGTAGTAGTTTACAATTATCACTTTTGTTAGACATGAAAAATAGGATTTTTTCATTAAGCATTTCATGGATTTTTTTCCATTAAAAATACATTATAACTAGGGCTTTAGTAAAATGCTACGAAGCCGTACAAATGAATCAGTAAAAACAGCTATAGAGATTCGGCTTATTTTTTATTTTTCCGCAATTTCAGTTGGTTTCTCAAGATTATGATTTATGGTTCAATGGGATCAGTCATTTTAGCAATTGATTTTCTGGACTGTCCCCCTAAAAGTGAGCCTAGAAATCGGCATAATTCCATATCTACTGTATATATAGTAAAGTGATTAACTAAAGTTAAGTAGCATATATGAGCTGATATAGTTATACTAATATATACTATAATAATATAGTAAGTATATATATACCGTATAATAATAGCTGGTATAACGTATAATACTATAATAATATGAATTATATATATATATAGCAGTCATATATATATATAAGCTACCGTATTAGTAACCTTTTTTTAATTTTATTGTATACATGTTTGGTTTTTAAAGATTACTGTTAATTGCATGTCCAGAATATTTTTGAATTATCTTATATAGATCAGGACATACGATATTTGATAATAAAGTTTTTTCAATGTGTATCTGTCCAAATTTAGAATATTTTTTATTAAGTTGTTAAACTAACTGTCAATGAACCCGAGTATGATTGGGGCATGTGTATAGATTTATAAACTTTATTCTTTATCAAAAGCACGGGTTTCTTTAAGAGGCACCCGCAACTGGTTTTCGTTAGTAATTTCCAGTAATGTTGTTCTTTAGTTAAATACTTATACACGCATGCTCTCTTGTCTGGAAAGCATAAAAACTCAAGATCTTTTCCTAAGATAATAAGATCCGTGTAAGCTCCGTTCAGCATGTAGCGGAATACATTCTAGTACATAGAGGTCGAGTGTGTCATTATTTCATTAGGGCTGATGTTATTGTTAGTCGTTTTTCTAGTCGGGTCGATGGTAAGTGGAACTTAGAACTAAGAATTACACTTATGTGCTTCATGTTGTTAGAGCGCAGGGGTGTCATATACCCTGTTATGTGATTAGCTCACATCTGGTGTGTACAATTCTTATCAAGATTAAAGGTTTTTTTATAGGTGTAATGCGGGGCGGGGGGGGGGGGGGGGGGGGGGGGGGGGGGGGGGCTGACGGTCTTCCTTAACACAGCTTTTGTCGGTTTACGAAATTTTATAGGCTTTCTTTCCAACTACAGTAGCTGTGTTATAGTTTTCACTTCCCTTGCTAACTAACAACCACACTACAGGACATCTATGAAAAAATCAAGACTTAAATTTTCTGTATAGTAACTAGTTAGCAGATTCTTTTCTTACCTTGTGAAATTAATAGTTTTTCGTACTACAACCATAGTTTTGAAGGACAACATTGATATTTGCCTTCACTGAAAGTATCACCTTACTTTACAAATAATAATTCCTTCTCTATTTTACAATTTCAAAATTATACCTATTTGTCTTTATATTTTTCTAAATCTTAGATAATTCACAATCGTACCTGATAATAAACTACAAAAATGTATCTTTTCTGTAATGTGAGCTAATTCCATAATCATCTATGTAGTGATAACCATCAAAGGCATAATAATGCCAGCTGTCGTTCAGCGTGCATATAGGCTAGCAACATTCTGATACATGCCCTTCATAATGACTTACAATTAAAATAGATAGGCAGGAATCTTATTCAAGAATTGAACAATCCAGGATTCAATTAAACCGTTAATTTAAAAAAACGTTGTAGAAATGTCATCTCAAGCTAAAGCATTTAATTGTAAAATTAACTTCGTTGAATAGGATTCAATGCATCTTTAACGGAAACAAAATTTTCCGAGCTCGCTAAAAAAGCAAAATAAGGTTGGCTTGAATAATCTTGTGTTTACTTCAAATAAAATTTAAAGTCTATAAAATCCGTAATGTTTCAAAATGATTTGTTAGGTTTACATTCAGTATGTTTTGTCAGGCCTCATAATATATACACATAGGCATATACGAGATTTTTGTTGGAAAATGTCTCCAAGTATATAGTGTATTTATAGTAAGTGATCTGACCAATTTAGTTTTTTAGATCGATTCAGGATCGATAAATGTTAAGGTTCCGGTTGCACCAAGGCACAGCATGTTAACTTAATATCATATTAAAAAAAGTTTAAAATTTTGAACATTAATTTGGGAACGTTGCGCTAGGGCATAGCGAATGTAACTTTTGCTGCAAACAGTATTTGTGTAACACTGTATACATCAAGCATATAGAGATGCCATCGGCAAAACAAGTATTTGTTCCTCGTGAAAACTTTGGCAGCTAGGCTATCTATGTTAACCAAAGATGGTTATACGTAAATCCTTTCAAATATCCAAATCTATATTTAACTGTTGTTGCTATCACCAATCTACATCACAAAGCTAAACATGATATATTTATAAAGCCATATTAGTATCTTACCTGGCAATAATTCAACTTATTTATTGGCCACAAAGATGGTGATTAGCTTGACATATGCCAGAAACTTTTAAAAGAGTAGTCGAAAATTTTTTGACCAATTAACAAAAAAGGTCGCAAACGCTACGGAGTCCTTCAAGAAGCGACCCGTCTATATAATTGTACCAAATCTTTACCAAAATAGTTCTTGTCATTGATATACAGTCAATTAAATGATCTTTATGATAATCCAGATCCCTACCTAACATTTTGATTTTGTCGGAAAGAGAAAGCCTACCATTAAGTGCATATGTGCCTTGTTACGTCTTCACATTTCAATAGCTGATTACTATTATAGTAATCACCAGATAGTAACAACTCGTTGAATATTCGGCCGGGACTGCACCTTTCAGTATTTACCGAGATACTGTTTATTTTTACTTAAAATAGAGTAATCAGTTGTAGTCAACTGGGTCAAGTGTGCTGTATTGTGTCATGGGTGATCTGATCATATACAAACATCCGTAAACAGTCCATATTAGTTCAATGTTCCGGGCATATGATTTAAATGAAACACAATACGGCGAAATAAGCGCTTAAGGCAATTCTAACGATTATGTCCAGTCAAGTATCGAGATTTGGAAAATACACAGCGCTAGACATATTTTTAAAAAACAGTATACGAATTTGGCAATAAATAGTGCTTGATCCTTAAGCTCTTAATATTAGGAATACACCTTAAATTATTTGTAAAATATTAGATATATATAATACTCTGTTTGAGCTGATTAAATACTGGTTTTACAAATGAATTATATTGAATTTGTGTAACACTAAGCGTAACATATTGACCGTTGCAGTAAGTATATGGAAGGTTTTAAAAACATTAACCCATTAATCAAATTCCAAATGACAGAGTGCCCTGAAACTCGCTTTCAGGCTTAATTTATAAAGTTAGTGTAGTTTATTTACAAAGGGTATAAAAATCAACTATATATTATTCGTATGTCACATTTGTTAATTAGGGCAATAAATTTTTATTGTCTCTATTTATATCTAAAGATATTAAAATAATATTGTTACTCACGGACTCAGCACTTCTAATTGACAATTATAGTTTGGGATTAAATGTAGCCATCTATACAGCGACTTTTTTAGCATCAGCCCATGAGTAAATGTTTAAACACTTCGTGAGAGAGATTAAACTCGAGAGGCCTATCTAACATACTATGGCTATGATTTTAATTAAATTTGTAAGATTAGAATTCTAGCGTATCGCATCCACTTCCGTGATATTGAGTGTTTGGCATAGCTGCAGAAGAAAGCAAAGCTATTGGCCTGGCAGATTGAATATGTTACATCTCGGTTACTCATGAAATAATATCGCGCTTATAATCCCATCATACTTGAGCGGTCGACCGGGTGTGATAACAAAATATACATTTAAATTAGGTGGATAGGTTTAAAAAACACCCCTGATCTTAATCCAAAGAAAGAGATGAAATAAGAAAAATGTCATAGAATTAATAAAAAAAGGATAGTACTAGCTTATAACAGATAACAAAAAAGAGGCAAGTGATCCAAATGATGACAAAATTCTCAACACCCCTTAGAGTTTATATTGTAAGCCATACGAATTATTATACCATCAATACATCACATATACTATCATTATATAAACATATAATTTATTTATAACATTAGTCCATTTGAATGGAGTGAAAAGTCTTGATCGCCGCTGATCATGTTTACAAACACTATCAGTTATCGATTACTGGAGGCCCTTTCCGTAGAGCACAGTATGTCCAACTTATAATAGATAAGTTTCTTTTAAAATTTGTGTTGCCGCTGAAAAGTATATATTTGATCTATGATTTTTTTTCTTGGGGCAGGCTTTTTCTTTACCCTTTTTAAACGCGTTATAAACAATCAGGTGAGCGACAACTATTTTTTGAAAAGTACTCGTGTTTTTCGTCGAATTATATTACCATAGGATGGTCTTGAACCTAATGTTCATGGTAATAGTAAATTTTACTATATTCTATAAAATCCCTTGATTATAAAACAGCAAAATTTCTAACTCTCACAGTGATTTTATACTTTGGGCTGTGATTGTTGGTCATGAACAATTAAACTCTAGTAAAACCACAAAAATTTTAATTTCTTTGATAAACATTTAATACTTTAAGTATCATCCATTTGTATATCTACAGTAACGCCATAGAAAGTGAAGTACATTATTTGCTTAAAAAAATTACATCACAGATAATTGTTTGGAATAATAATAAGGCTAAACCAATATTAAGCTAACTTTACTTTAACTTTGAGTTGCTTTTTTGTTTTGTACTCATTTATGTAGAAAGATCACTTAATATTAATAAAAATACAAAAAAGAATAAAAATCGTGGATGGGTAAGAGAATTTTTAGTATAATAGTTTTATTAGCAACGTTAATTTCTTGCCAAGGACTAAAAATCGGATATATATATCCCTGTCCAGCTGTTACAGTTATAAACAAAAGCCATTTGATTTACGTGAATATTATAAAAAGTAACTATAAAACACATTTTATTCCAGGATTGGTGTGTACACAATATAAGTACTCACGCCCATACATATGTAGGCCTCTGACCATGTCAGGGCAGTTTGTTACAAGATCAATTAAACAACACGTGAACTAGGGGATAAGACGACTGTCAATAGAGTACGGGAAACTCGTAAAAATATGTCAATGCATTTGTTTGACTAGGTATTATAGTAAATCAGTAGTCAGTGTGTTAGTTAAGCCTCAGACTCGTGTTTTATTTCGCAGTGTTGCATTGTTGTATGTATATTAAAATAATGTTGTTTATTATTCAAGATTTCTTTCCTTGACCTCTCCTGCACTAGCAAATAATACCAGAGGTAATGGTTCGACTATGCATATATACAAAGACTTTGCACTCACCCAACCATCAACAGTTTTCTCATTGCCGGTGGTCAATGGTAAATCAATCGACGATGGCTCTGAACTGCTATCATACAAATTAGATACTTTTGTGACTGTGTATAAAGAACACATAAGACAATAACGAACGACTAGTTTAATGGTATGGTGTAGTAAATTTTTATTCGATGTTTTTAGGAAAGCCATATTCAAATTATAAATTTAAATGTTTGATGTAGGCTTAAAGAGTGAAGATACAATTATTTGAGGGATTAAGATTATTACAAAACAGCTCATCAGGAAAGACGGCGATACAATTAAGGTCCATCCTGCTAACCTCCGACCGAGTCATTAGGATAGGGACGGTATAAGCAGATGCACGTAATGCATAACTGTACCAAGCGTTGCCAAGGAAACAAAGAAATATCTGTATTGTATAAATCTCAAATAGCCATTAAAATTTTACTTAAAATTTTATTTTTTAAATATTTTATGATGATATACATATTTTGACATTAGCATTTATAACATAGTATAACATTTTTAACGTGGACCAAACGTCCCTTAATATTGAGGTTGGCGGGCTCGGAGGCTACACTAAACATCATTGGAAAAAGTGTAACGTCCCGGTAACGTTATTGGCGATGCCCGTCCAGTCGGGTTCCGCCAGTCACGGGTGATTAAAGCATAGATAACTATAAGTTTATTCTGTGAAACATGGTGGATGTGCTTAAGATTCGTCATTTGACAACCAATAAAGGTAGAATTAAATGTACACGCTGAATGATTTCATTATCGTAAAACTAATGATTGATATGACTTTGAATTTCGTTAGACTTGACACAAAAGTTGGAGAAAACTGAGGTTTTATAGCGTTTTTGATGTCCATACTGTTAGACCAAATGTTTGATACGTGCTTAAGTAAATTATTAGTTTGAAATCGAACTCTGCAATCAATCGCTGTAATTTCAGTCTGATTGAGAAATGAAACAGCGCTGTATTGCTAGTCCATAACATTTAAAAATAACAAAATTATAGACCTCTTAACCTGTTATATAGTCAGTGCGAACCTAAGACATAATCGAGACTATAACCGAGAACCAATCAGGCCACGCTGCTTAACGCGGAGTTTACAATTTAACTTGTGTTCTATGTCAATGAATTTCAAATTCCTAATTTTAGTAAATGTTTTATTCAAACATTTAAACCATTTAGCAATAAACATAATTTTAATTAATTTTCAAATTAATGTACAATTGTTTTATGGATATAGACCAAAATATATCTTCTATAGGTTAAAATTGTGTGCAATTCGTTATTTTTATCATTTCATATTCGCTTGTTCCTGATTGGTGCAATTTAATTAATATTCATATCGAATTCATAACAATATTTCTAATCTTAAGCCCACCGAGAAAAAAGACGTTGCTCATTGGGGGTACGTACAGCAATCTTCGCCCCGGGTAGCAAAATCCGACTATTACAGGCGAACCATAAATTTTTTTTTTACTAAATGACTTAAAATTTGTTACTGAAGTATTAGAGTAGAAGCCGCATTCTGTAAAATCAGAATTTTGCTAATTCTATACTTGTTAATTTTAAATGGTTATTATATCAACAAAATATACGTTTATACTATCTAGCGTAAATAATGTTGATCATAACTTCTAAATTGAAAATGCTATAGAAATATAAATAATGAAAATACCTGAGAGGGAACTAAAGTACAAAACTTTTTAGTATTAATGAATTTTTTTTATTAATTGAATAGTAAAATTATATCAATTACAACAATAACGCATTTAGCTTAAAATTGTGCGGCCTATGGAGAAGAACTCAAATTGGCCTATTTTTCATACGGTTCCGAGATTTATTTTTGACCAACATTTTTATGTGAATATTATTCAGGGAGTTGACCTTGCTTCCTATGTATGTAAGCTATACAACGAGAATATCTGAACTTGTAATATTAATAGGTGACAACAGGCCTTCTGTAGTATAAGACAATTGAGGGGATCATCAAAACTCAAAAACTTTTTCATGAGAAGCAAGGACTCCCGCAAGGTATAAAGTCACGTATCGACGTGAGATGAATTGAACTTACACGAATTGGGGAACCACACGGCTTACCCCAAAGCCATAAGGTCTGTGCAGTATTGTATTTTCTGACTGTTTCATGAATTTTATTTTCTTCGCGGCTATTTATTGGCAGGCCTCTAGTGAATTAAAAATAAATAGAGGTCATATTTAGTGCGGGGTTGTACACCACATTTTTTCGAACGTTTCGGGTCTAAAATTTCAATATTATAGCTGACAAGATAGGTTTGAATTTATAAGAATTCATTATACTTTAGGCCTCTTTTAGGCACTTACAATACTTATTTATCTTCCAAAACCATTGGTATCTTTCATCAAAATTTTATCATTTTTTACTAAACCTTAAAAAATATTTATACTACACTAAAGATATTAAATAGTTTTCTTCGTAAGCAGTTTAAAATTATACAGGTGTTTGTCACTAATTTGTGTCGAAATAACAAATGTTAAAGAAATATTTTACTATAAAACCAGATATAAAATTTAAATTAACCTTTTTGCCTGCAGTACTTTCAATAGGGAATCATTTGAAAAAATTTTTTCGTTTTAATTTATGTTTTTACTGAGTTTTTTTTTAGCACAGTTAAACTGAAAAATTTATGAATATAAAGAACATGACAAAATTAAGTAGATCATTTACAATTAATCCATTTTATTTTGAGTGTATAATTTATAGAAATTAATAAATTACTTTAATATAAAGTGCATGTTATGTAGTCATATACACTTTTTTGGTAGATTTAGTTGTGAATGGGGACGATTAACACGTACATAGAGAATGAAAATAATGTAACTATAACTCTTCCACGACACAACCTTGGCTAGGTTTTTGTACTTAAAGCGCAGTAGTCGCAGCACCTAGTGATAAACAGCGGTCAACTAGTAAAATATCTCAATGTTGTCTAATGACGAAGTAATTATTTCGATATCTGTCTTCCCAGTCTCATGTATATCTCCGCCAATGTATCTTGCATATTTACTAAGAAAAATAATAAAGGGATGAATAATTATGGACAATTTAAGACTATAACATTGAGCTTTAGTGCTGATCTGTTGGACATTAGCAAAGAAACATCCAATAGAGTCACGCATTTGTAAAGATAAGCTTGACAAATTTCTAGTTCGGGAATTTTGTAACGTTTCGTGCGCATCATTGTTTATATTTTAATATGTTTTTAATGAGAAGATGTATAAATGCCTCAGCACAACTTGACCAGTTTTCTTCTTGAAAACCACCACGACAGCACATAGAAATACACGTGATGTAAATATAAAAATAAGTAATATCAAAATAAAACAACTAAACGCTGTAGTAAAGTTTATGAGGATGAGTTAAAATAAGTTTACAAGAGATACGGCAGGTACAACTTTATTGTTTAAAACCGGAATACCAATGTGTGCAGCCTTGTATGTCGGGCAGTAAACAAAGATTGAAGGCCAAGGAAGCCCCCTACTCCCCTTGCGGGCCAACACCCAACCCTCATTCGTTACATTCTCTCTCGCCTAATACACCCCTTGAATTAAGTTTGTTGAGTTATATACGCCACATATTTAAGTGTAATCTAATAGTAACCTTTTCTTTCTCCCGTTATATTTATATTGTTTAATTCACGCTTAAACTTTTACTTTAAGGCGACCGAGATCGTAAAATAAACTTTACCAAAGGGAATAGTTATATATACCAATTATTTCGTAAAAAAAGTTTTTTTTCCTTTATAAGGCTAAATGTCAATAATGATAAAGGTGAATCTTTCAATAAAACATATTATTAAGGAGTTTAGATTATCCAAATTGGCTTTGTAAAAGCATTACATTAATAACGTTATTTGTTAACGGGTTAAATCCCAAACAAGTACCAGGTCATAACCAATTTAGAGTCAATACAGTTACAGAATTTCAGGGGGGGAACTGCCGAAGCATGGTGGGATGGAATTATAAAATT
>NW_025782075.1:0-36452 GCF_021130785.1 Homalodisca vitripennis
AACAACATTCTCCTAAGCGTTTCATTGAATCATATAAATACATGTATACCTTCATGTGGATTAACCTACAACTAACAATAATTAGGGTAGTGTTCTAATAAAACTACTTGATGTAATACCTTAAATAGATTGCCTTAATTCAACATAGAAAATTTGTGGGATTCTATTCTTTCCAGCTTTTTTTTCAGGAATTAATTGAAGGTGTTTGATATTAAAGCAATGTAGATGCTTTGACAATGTGCCTGGTAGATAAGTTCTACCGTAGATGAGTAATTCTGTTTCAGCTTATGAAACTCTAGGTCCCAAATTCGAGTGCTGACTCGCGCACGCTGTTTTCGCTAGCAAAAACAACCTGAACCGTCTGATGTATAATAATTCATAAAAATTCTTTTTTAGTATTTGAATTTAAATAACTATACCAATAAAAACCTACAATTCCCTGCATAATTTTACATTTTCGGTGAATTGATCAATATCTTTCTAGTTTATGAATTGTAATGTTTGAGGTAAAGAAGTGTATTTACTTGAATTTTTAGTTTCCAAATTCACTAATGGCGTAAACTAATACATTTTAGGACCTGTTACTTTTAAGGTGAAAGCTACTAAAACGTGTCGGTGCTATTTACTATTGCTTCACATAAAAACTCAAATAAATGTATTGAATATGTATGTTACAAGTTATGTCTCATACTAAAGAGATGTTATTAAAGAAACGATCTGAAAGTAAGAAACAGCCTTAAGTATGTTTATTTAGACAGCCTAACAATAAGTTATACTCCTAACATCTAATTTTTCCAAGAAACTGGTGTTTAGTTTTCTCTGAATTTTCCACTGATTCATGTGCTATGAAGAATTAAAAAGAACTCCTGCTGTGTACAGTATATATTCTGTATATGTTTTCTAAAATATCAGGTATCTATAACTCAGTAATCTTTATGTAAAAATTTACCCACATCTGTTTTTTTAACATAAAAATTCTACTTTTTATGTTTTTAATGTTTAATCCAGCTATTTAAAAAAAACACTTCATGATATGTATTGGTCCTACTTTATTGATCCTACATTATGTGAATTTGTATTATATAAGAATGAAGTTATAAAAGCAAAAATAAACTTTTAGTATTGGTATACGGATATTAACTTCCTGTTTACATGGTAAAAAGTAATTCTTGTATAATGCTTTTAAGTATATTTGTTTTATTTGGGAGTCAGGTAATAATAAAATCTCATAATGACAGTTAAATGTTTACAATGCTGCTAAATTCAGTAATAAACGGCAGATAATACAAAGTTCCTTAATGTAGATTTGAAGCAAAATTTCAAGATGAAACATTGACTTCTTGCAAAATGAAGCAATACCTAGCGTCAAAATAAGTTTTAAATATACGTTTAGACCCTGTGAAGAATTATAATTAATTGGACATGAATTTCTCAGAGTAAAGAATGTTACACAATTAAAATGTTACGTTTTAAAAGCATTTTCTTTAAAGAGTTGAACAAGACCAGCGATATATTACACTAAATTTTGTCATATCTACTTTAGCACACTGCATTTGTGATACTATTTATTCAGGACTGTTGATTTAATTTTTTCTCATCTGTGTATGAATGTGTTTTCAGCCAACGGTTTGTCTTAACATACACAAAAATGGTTAAACAGATAGGCTTTAACTGGAATAAACTAGGCTAATGTTGTATTTTGATATTTTTGTTCATGGTTAGATAACATAGCATACAACATGATAAGTAACTACACATCTTTGTAGTTACATGAGTAACTCCACTTAACTACAAAACTACATAGTAGAAAGAAAAGAATTAGATTAAATGAATGTGTGATACATTCTTACTAACATCATAGTAACGCAGATTTGATCAACAACCATCATATGCCGATGATTTTGTATTTTATATGGGTAAGTAAATGGTTTCACTAATAGTTTTGAGAAATATAGATTACAGTAATTTTAAATTAGTTTTTTTAATGGGAATAACATGTTTGGAAGTAGTATTATAAACAAATCAAGGTCGTTTAAACTTAGAAAGATTTGAGTTATTGATGATATTTCTCACATACAAAATTGTGCATTTTGTTGAATTAGTGTGGAGACTTTTGTATTACAATAATATTTAAATATTTTCCTGACCTATCGTGTAACAATTATTCATCTAAATTATTGATTAATACGTATTCTTCGTTATAAAAAATAATATATATAACATAAAGTAAAATGTAATTTTGGATTTATTTTATGTCATGATAAATGTATCAAGATCGTTACCATTTTTTCAATTGAATAATAGTTATTTTATGGATACTATGTGCATATTTTGTAATATAATTATTTACAAATTATAAAATGTAATAAGCAATAGAGTGGAAAGTGTTATCTGCCAAAACAATAGATTTAAATAATAGATTAATCGAGTGCCGTGGGTCTCAGAATTGTTCTCTTGAATATTGGTTTGATTTTCACCCCGGTAATTTCTGTTACGCCAATGAGAACATCTTCAACAACCTTTGAACATTTCTAATTATGTTTCCATTATCCTGTATGTCCCTTAGGATTTTGGTATGATTCTTCGTCCTTAACCTAATTTGTAGTATTTGAGTCTTTGCTGTTTATTTAACAACACATATGGAACAAATATGTGGAATGGAATATGCATTTATAATCGTGTTAAATAAAAATGTATGGGTGAATATTATTACACCGTGATAGGTATTGTTTAGTGTTTAGTGACTATCATCTCATATAAAATTTTTCGATCAGTCTCATGATAGTATAGTACCTAAAGTACATAATTATGCATGTTAACTTCTCATAGCCATATTGCAAGTACACTGTATAGAAGACTACTTGAATAAGATAAGATGTAAAGCCTACATAGGTTTTGTAGATATAGCTGTATAGTAAATTGTACTGTTAAAGATGTGTCTGGGTTGCTTTTTCGAAACGAGCATGTTGTTGTCATAAAAATTATGTTTATTGTCATAACATAGGCCATGCATTGAAAATCAGCCATTACAAAAAAGAGGCCGATTCCCTCCTAAGTCTTAATACGCCTATTCCGATGTGCCATTAGCTTATGCGAAGATCATACCACACAGAACAAGGAGGAAAATCAATTAATACAAGGTCGATGATACTGACAAAAATGTGCGGTCACACACATATGTTTAACATGTGCTAACTCAAGTTCAGTTCCAAAGTCTAAAATCTTTGGCCATGCTGTGATCAGCTCTATCTGTGCCCGTTATTCTTTTTTTTTTAAATTTTTATACATAGTAGTGAAGCTTAAGCTTAATGCAAAGTTTGTAAGTCAGTTCGTATTCAAGATGCGGGTAAAAAGAGAGATATTTACACGGTCAGTGAAATGGATATACATACAGGCAGAGAGATGTATAGACATACAGACAGAAACATAAATGAACTAATGAAGAAAAACCAGAAATAATTTATTGTATGCATCGTTTCTACACAATTACTTGATATTATGAGCCATTCATGGAAATCTGAAATCGGAAAAACCTCTTGTAATATTAACATGAAATCACCTTGTATTCAATAGGTATGAACAGTAAATAGTTCATTGTATTTAATATAAGTATATGATATTGACGGAATTATTTACATATAACTTTGAACTTATGGTCGTGACTTAGATGTGATAGGACCGTATTCTTATAACCTCACCAGTAAAAGGTAAATCACACATTCAGTGATTTAAAATGAGAGCTACTTATTTGTAATTGGTAAATAATTTTGGAAATATAATTAAATTTTAAAATATAATTTTGTATTCATGTATCTAAGAATCAATAGTGGCTGAATACTGAAAATATAAATTATCCGAAAGCTTTTATTGAACGGAAGTGTTTCCCCAATAAAAAGAGAGGATACATTTGTTGAGAAAGCCTGTAAGTCCTGTGCGGATCTATTCAAAGGCATCTTAAAGCCCAAAATCGAATATATAACAGTCCTTATTTTAAATTTTTCTAACATTTTTATAGTAAAACTGATCAGTACCTTGTTTCAATATTGTTTATCTTATTACATTCTACAAATACAAATTTAAATTCCCTAACTTGCCTAATATTTATAATAATATAATTAGCCAAAGTACAGGAGGGTAATCAATGTCAACCTTGCAATAATTATAGAAAGTTACTTCAGCTAGAGTGACCACCCTACTAGTGTTAGGGCAGTGGTGTGAACATTGCAGACCAGTTATGAAAATAATTATAGTCTATATTTAGTCCGCAGCATACAGGTGTTAAGTACAGGCATATTAGCGCAAACAGTTTGAAAACGAAATTTAATATTATTTAATCCTCACCCTCCAACTTTTTGGAGTTAGGATCGATAAGTAAAGTTAATAACTTAAGTTAAGTACATTGTTTGCCCTAAGAAACCTTTCTAGTAGACTACTTGAATTAGATAGGTCAAAGTGAAAACTTTGATCAAATCTTCGAAAGTTCTTTTAGTTACATATATACTAACTAGCAATATTGAGAAATTTCGAATAGTGTCCCTGGATATTATACCTGAACAATAATAATTTATATCATACACAATAACGTAAGAAGAGGAACAAAACTGCAGAATGTACATGTATGTGTAGTCAGATAACCAGAATCAGTTTAACGTTAGTGAAGTAGAAACAGATGAAACATAAACAATAGTGTAAATAGTAATATTTTGACAATATCCAGTGAAAAAACAAAGGACAAGGCAATCCAATGTTTTCGATAAGTTCGATAAAAAGAGTTGTTTAAAAAAGCCGCTGAACGTCCACATTAGGTTGGAGAAGCCCGGCCAAAGGCAAGTGCGATGGCCAAAAGCTTGATAAAGACCAGGACCCTTTTCGTAGTTCAGTATAATGTTCAAACACGTTCAACACGCAGGATATTGAAAATCTACACCTGGAGTACAATGGCGAAGACCAGGATCGAGACAAGGACTTATGTATGAGATACTTTATTTATTTACAATACAAAGTTCTTATCTAACTATTCTTATTACTCACAGTAGTTTAAATGCTAGTTTTAGCAGCCAAACAGAACAGTGAAACCGTTTCCTACGTAGTTATCAACAGGATTTTAATCTTTAAGAATGTATACAGTTATCTTTTTTAAATCTTTTAGTGAAGATTATTTTGATATGCATATAACTTTCGTATGTTTTGTGGAAAACAGAAAGGATTTGTTATTAATGGTTTTAAATCATTTCAGTACTATAATTGTACAGAAAGAATCAGTTTGCAATTCTCCATATATATATATATATCTCAAATGATTGAAGATGATTTCCTACATATTTGATAAAAAAAATTTAAAGATTACTTAGAGAATTATTTACTTAAATATGTCTTAAGGTAGATATCTTTCAGGTATTTTACAGCAATGTTTTTTTTTTTATAATTCGAAAATGATCAACACTAGTTGACTTAGGATTAAAATTCATAAATTAATTACATTTCATTGTTTACACTCAATAATAAAACAACGACATTGCACATATTTGAGGGAAAATAAGGTCTTTAATTTTTTACTTATGGAATTAGTTATTGAAATTACCACCAGAGCTCTTTTCAAATTTACAAGAGATAGTTAATGGCCCATTGAAGTAATTAATTTATAGAACCAACTTATTAGTTTCCATTTTCACCTTTATTAATTTTCATTATAAATAATACTGTAACTCTTTTTTATGCCAAAGTATAATAAATCGTTTTAGAGAATATTTGTAAACATATTATAATTAATTATATGTTTTTTTGCGTAAGTTTAGGTGTTTTTGGCTGCAGTGAATATTTTGTTTCAAACTCATTATTAAAGTTAATTGAATATTTTAATTGGAAATTGTTTCTATATTATAAAAACCCGTTTACAATATCTTACTATGTAATGAAGTGATTTAAGATACGTTCATACATACTATTTGATAAAAGGTGTAAACATACTGTTATAATGATTTTTAATCCTTTCAGTACTCTAAGTGTACATAAATAATCAGTTTACAATATCTTACTATGTAATGAAGTGATTTAAGATACGTTCATACATACTATTTGATAAAAGGTGTAAACATTACTGTTATATAATGATTTTTAATCCTTTCAGTACTCTAAGTGTACATAAATAACCCGTTTACAATATCTTACTATGTAATGAAGTGATTTAAGATACGTTCATACATACTATTTGATAATAGGTGTAAACATTACTGTTATAATGATTTTTAATCCTTTCAGTACTCTAAGTGTACATAAATAACCCCGTTTACAATATCTTACTATGTAATGAAGTGATTTAAGATACGTTCATACATACTATTTGATAAAAGGTGTAAACATTACTGTTATAATGATTTTTAATCCTTTCAGTACTCTAAGTGTACATAAATAACCCGTTTACAATATCTTACTATGTAATGAAGTGATTTAAGATACGTTCATACATACTATTTGATAAAAGGTGTAAACATTACTGTTATAATGATTTTTAATCCTTTCAGTACTCTAAGTGTACATAAATAACCCGTTTACAATATCTTACTATGTAATGAAGTGATTTAAGATACGTTCATACATACTATTTGATAATAGGTGTAAACATTACTGTTATAATGATTTTTAATCCTTTCAGTACTCTAAGTGTACATAAATAATCAGTTTTACAATATCTTACTATGTAATGAAGTGATTTAAGATACGTTCATACATAATATTTGATAAAAGGTGTAAACATTACTGTTATAATGATTTTAATCCTTTCAGTACTCTAAGTGTACATAAATAATCAGTTTACAGTATCTTACTATGTAATGAAGTGATTTAAGATCCGTTCATACATACTATTTGATAAAAGGTGTAAACATTACTGTTATAATGATTTTTAATCCTTTCAGTACTCTAAGTGTACATAAATAATCAGTTTACAATATCTTACTATGTAATGAAGTGATTTAAGATACGTTCATACATACTATTTGATAAAAGGTGTAAACATTATTGTTATAATGATTTTTAATCCTTTCAGTACTCTAAGTGTACATAAATAATCAGTTTACAATATCTTACTATGTAATGAAGTGATTTAAGATCCGTTCATACATACTATTTGATAAAAGGGTGTAAACATTACTGTTATAAACGATTTTTAATCCTTTCAGTACTCTAAGTGTACATAAATAATCAGTTTACAATATCTTACTATGTAATGAAGTGATTTAAGATACGTTCATACATAATATTTGATAAAAGGTGTAAACATTACTGTTATAATGATTTTAATCCTTTCAGTACTCTAAGTGTACATAAATAATCAGTTTACAGTATCTTACTATGTAATGAAGTGATTTAAGATCCGTTCATACATACTATTTGATAAAAGGTGTAAACATTACTGTTATAATGATTTTTAATCCTTTCAGTACTCTAAGTGTACATAAATAATCAGTTTACAATATCTTACTATGTAATGAAGTGATTTAAGATACGTTCATACATACTATTTGATAAAAGGTGTAAACATTATTGTTATAATGATTTTTAATCCTTTCAGTACTCTAAGTGTACATAAATAATCAGTTTACAATATCTTACTATGTAATGAAGTGATTTAAGATCCGTTCATACATACTATTTGATAAAAGGTGTAAACATTACTGTTATAACGATTTTTTTAATCCTTTCAGTACTCTAAGTGTACATAAATAATCAGTTTACAATATCTTACTATGTAATGAAGTGATTTAAGATACGTTCATACATACTATTTGATAAAAGGTGTAAACATTACTGTTATAATGATTTTAATCCTTTCAGTACTCTAAGTGTACATAAATAATCAGTTTACAGTATCTTACTATGTAATGAAGTGATTTAAGATCCGTTCATACATACTATTTGATAAAAGGTGTAAACATTACTGTTATAATGATTTTTAATCCTTTCAGTACTCTAAGTGTACATAAATAATCAGTTTACAATATCTTACTATGTAATGAAGTGATTTAAGATACGTTCATACATACTATTTGATAAAAGGTGTAAACATTACTGTTATAATGATTTTTTAAATCCTTTCAGTACTCTAAGTGTACATAAATAATCAGTTTACAGTATTTCTCCATATACATTTCCAAATGTTTTAAGATCCTTTCATATATTATATTTGATAAAAAATGTAAAGATTTCTTCGATTAATAATTTTTAAATATGTCTGAGTGACGTCTTTCAGGTATTTTACAGTAATTCAATGTTAAAAATATTTTAAAATTAGTGAATGCTAGTTGACTTAGGATTAAACTTAATTACATTTAATTGTTTACACTGAATAATTAAATAAAGATATTGTGCGCATTTTAGGAGAAATAGAGTCTATAATTTTTTGGTTTTAATCCAATAGTTACTACCGCCAGAGCTCTAAAGTTAACCTTCACAGACATTATAAATGAAATTAAATTTCACCTTTAGGTTTATTTTCATAGTACAAGTATATTTTTATGTTTATATGTTTATTAATAGAAAAATACTGTCATTTAAAATTTTAAATAATTCACAATTTCTGAATTAATGCTGGAATTTGTGACCTATAACGTGGCTCCCATTTTAAGCTTAATAGACCTTGTGTTTGTTCTACTTTTACTTATTGCAGAAGCGTGCAGTAATTCGTTAACTACAGACTTCGAATGATGGTCACCATTTTTTAACAATTTGTCTATCAAACTGAAATATTATTCAATTTGGTTTAAATGTTCAAAGCACTACAAGCTCTCGTATGATTCATAGTTTTCATCACATATATTTTAATTTGAATATAAGACTTTAAAAAAAATATTTAATTCACTATTTTCAATTCTTAGAAAAAATATCCAATCTTTGAAACGTTTCTCCGTTAAGGAACTATTACAACATAAGTTCAAGCTCAATACTCACACAGCTGACTGTGGATCTAATATTTCGGCCAAAAATTCCCGCACTTTTATGCTTTTGCCTGATAGTATCTTCTACTAAATGACATTTTAATAATAAAACTATTGGATTTAAATTTTGAAATGTACATGAGTTAGAGGTTTATTCATCAAATTCTAATTCTTATAGAAGTACATATTTTAAAAACCATCTCTCGATGACTTGATAACCCAAATCCCGCCTTGAATTAGTGTAAATAACCTCACAAAGTTGGTTTTTCCATCTTATTTTTCCAGTTTAGCGGATATCAGGTTTTAAAATTAAATAAATAATACTATAAAAACTTCAAAAATAAGTAGAAGTACCGCCACTATAGCCCAAGCCTCTGATTGGCCGAGAGCTCCGTGACGGCGACCAATGGGAGAGCAGCAAGCCCCCTCCCTGACTCCTCCCACACTCCAGAGCGATGGCGGATGGTGACATGTGGTGGTGGCATACGACTCCTCCCACACTCCCTTCCCTAGTAGATAAAGAGCGATGGCGGATGGTGACATGTGGTGGTGGCGTGCGGCGCGGCGCGCCATACGACTCCTCCCACACTCCCTTCCCTAGTAGAGCGATGGCGACAGTCATGACGGATAGTGACAGATGTGGTTCACTCGAAGGGTCATGGCGCGCGATGGCGATTAGTGACATGTGGTAGGGAGCTGCGCTCCAGATGACTCTTCCCACACTCCCCTTTCCCTACTAGAGCGATGGCGGTAGTCATGGCGGATGGTGACAGATGTGGTTCCCTCGGAGGTTCATGGCGCGATGGCGGATAGTGACATGTGGCGGTGGTCTGGAAGGTAGGGACACTAAGTGACGGTAGCGATGGCCGATGGTGACATGGCGGCGGTCCGCCAGCTGGAGAGTGGATGCATTCCAAAAGAGCAGTGTGGTTGATTGCATCACCTCGTGCTATAAATAGTCATGCGTGCATTCCGGGGAGGCTTGATATAGCAGTTGCAACTGTTGGCTAGTTATATATAGATGCCAGATGGATTGATGTGGGCGATGGTATAAAAAGAGCACCACAACCTCTGTGCTGTAGCATTCTTGTTTTGGGCTGCTTTTCGCATAGGTAATTTTTCTCTATCTCTAGTTGGCTAACAAATACTCACCTGCAAGCTGTATAAATACCACGGTTTCGTTAACCGCGTTAACCGGTATAGAATTGCGTTTAGTCCCAAAATAATTTAATAACATATCAGTTTTACAGAACTAAGCATTCCGGATTCCATTATGTCGGTAAATAATGTAGAGCCTGTACATATTGTAAACACCAATCAAACTTACGTCAGAAAGTTCAGGTTGTACGGCATGAAAACTACGTTCAAGTTTAACAGACCCCCTGTCGGTACGACCGAGTTAGATTGGATCAAGCGAGGGTTTGAAGAAGTTGTAGATCGTATGAAGGTGAACGCTTCAGACACAGACTATCTAGGTTTCACACTGACCAGTTTAAATTTCAAAAATAAAGAACCGGGCTATGTAGCCTTTAGACCAGCCGCTGACGTAACACTTGATATATTATGGCAGATATTTGGTGGGATAGTCCAGAGTAATGCCGAATCCATTACGTCTAGTGACACATTCCAGGTGACCTGTACTGTTGTCAGCCTTCCTATCGGTAGAGGTAGAAATAGACCCGGTAAGTACAGCAACTATAGCGAAGAATGCAAAAATCGAAAGGGTATTGTCGTTGTAGAAAATAAAGACAATCTATGTTTACCCAGAGCTCTAGTCGTAGGCAAAGCCCATGTAAAGAAGGATCCGGAGTATAAAGCTATACGTCAAGACAGACGTCAGAGGCAAACACTAAAAGCTCAAAAATTAATGGCAAAAGCTCGAGTTAATATCGCTGAAGAAGAAGGGGCTGGAATAGCAGAACTCGAAAATTTTCAAGACCACTTAAAGAAATACAAGATAACAGTTTATAGTTATAATACAAAAGGCCGTGATGTATACTTTAGTGGAAATAATAATGACGCATTGTACAACATCAACTTGTTGTTTCACGACGGTCACTACAATGTAATTACCAACTTGACCGCAGCTTTTTCATGTCATTTTTACTGTGAAGCCTGCCATGTGCCGTATGAACATAAAGGAGAACACAGATGCTCAACAATTTGCTCTGCTTGTAGCACAATCTCACCCCCCTGCAAGCTCGAGCATGCGGGAATAACTTGTCCTGAGTGTAATCGTCACTTTAAAAACCAACGCTGCTTCATCGCTCATCAAAGTGACCTATGTAGAAACGTGAAAATGTGTCTAGACTGCGGTAAACTCATAAACAAAAGACTAAGGAAAACAAGCCACGAATGCGGTGAGGTGTATTGCAGCGTTTGCACTGCTTTCAAACCCTCAAACCACCAATGTTATATGCGTCAAAATAAAGCATCCGCTAAAACCGACAATTTTTTATACATATTCTTTGACTTGGAGACTCGTCAGGATGATTGCCTCGAGAGTGACCCCAACGTCAAGGTACACAAAGTTAATTTGTGTGTCTCTGAACAGTATTGTAAACCGGTGCATACACAGCAACGAGTCTTGTGACAGCTGCGTGCAGCGTAGAAAAATCTTTGAACAAGACCCAATATCTAATTTTATGCACTACGTAATGGAAGTGCGCAAACCGTACAAAGACGTTTGCGTTATTGCCCACAATGGACAAGGGTTCGACTTCCAGTTTGTCTTGAAATACGTGTTAGAACAAACAAAGTTTACTCCAGAAGTCATCACACGGGGGACTAAAGTGATATTGATGGAGCTTGACAATGTACGTTTTATAGACTCCCTCAACTACTTTCCAATGGCTTTGTCTGCCCTACCTAAAGCCTTCGACTTAGGCCCTGAAAAGAAAAAAGGCTACTTTCCGCATCTCTTCAATACACTCGCGAACCAGAACTACACAGGACCTATACCTGCAAAAGAGTACTACTGTCCTGATTCAATGTTTGAGAAAAACAACAAGGACTTTGAAAAGTGGCACAACGAGCAGGTATGCAATAACTATGTATTTGACTTCCAGAAGGAATTAATTGAATATTGTATATCTGATGTTGACATCTTGGCTAAAGCTTGTATTAAATTTAGATCACTCTTTATATCCGAATGCAATGTTGACCCATTTTTAGAGGCTGTCACTATAGCTAGCGCGTGTAACCTGGCATTTAGACGTAATTTCTTGAAGCCAGAGACAATAGGCATAATACCGAAGAAAGGATACAGGTTGGTGGATACCCAGTCGTCTGCTGCACTCCAGTGGTTAGCTTATGAGGAAGAGCAGCGGGTGTGAGGATCCAGCATGCTGGTCGAGAGCGGGAGGTTAAAATCGAGGGGATGAAGGTGGATGGTTTTGATGGGGCGCGAATATATGAGTTTCAAGGTTGCTACTACCACGGTTGCCCAAAGTGCTTTCCGTACAAAAGAGAAGAGCCTCTGAAGGAAGACCCATCTGACACCCTCGAATTGAGATACGAGAGGACAAAAGCCAAAATGGAAAAAACTCTCTCGAACCCCCTACGAACTAGTAGAGATGTGGCAATGCGGATTTAACAATCTTGAAAAGAGATCGAGATCTCACACATTTGGAAAATCATCCCGTGTTGACAACCTTACCGCTCAATCCCCGAGACGCTTTCTTCGGAGGAAGGACGGGGAATGCGATGACATACCACAGGTGTACGGAAGATGAGCAAATACACTACGTAGACGTATGTTCCCTCTATCCCTACGTCTGTAAAACGGGGCAAATATGCGATTTCCCATCCTACCATCTACATTGGTGACAAAGAGTGCAGGGAAAGGGGAATGCAAGCTGAGGGTCTTCTAAAGTGCAAAGTGCTTCCTCCAAAAGATCTGTACCACCCAGTGCTTCCAGCTCGAATGAATGACAAATTAATGTTCGTACTGTGCAATGATTTGCGGCGAAGAGCTCAACAGCGGAGAATGTCAACATAGCGACGACGAAAGGGCGTTGATTGGCACATGGACGATGGATGAAATACGCAGAGCAGTTGAAAAAAGCTACAAAGTTGTCGAAATGTACGAGTTGTGGGAGTACAAGATGGCCACCTTCGAAGAAGGTGGACTGTTCACTGAATTTATAGATAAATTCTTAAAGATAAAACAAGAAGCATCTGGCTATCCCTCCTGGTGCGTCACAGATGAGGATAGAGAGAGGTATGTTCAAGACTACTTCGAGCACGAAGGAATCAGACTAGATCCAGTTAAAATAGAGAAAAACGAAGGTCTCCGTTCTCTCGCAAAACTAATGCTTAACTCGTTTTGGGGCAAGTTTGGTCAAAGGGAAAACCAAACAAAGACTCTCATCACAAGGGATCCTGAAGAACTCTTTAGACTATGCATGGACTCAGGAGTTATCGTCAACACAATACAGGAAGTCAGTGAAGACGTTGTTTCTGGTCAGTTGGCAACATCTAGAGGAGGTTGGCGAATCATTAAGTACGGTAAACGTTGTCCTAGCAGCCTACACTACAAGTCAAGCCCGATTAAAGCTTTATGATCACCTGGAAGCACTGGGTAAACAAGTATTGTACTACGATACAGATAGCGTTGTGTACCTATACAAAAATGGTTTATACAGAGTAAATACCGGTGACTATCTAGGGCAGATGACAGACGAGCTGGCTAAAGACTACGGTCCCGGTTCATATATTATCGAATTCGTTTCCGGTGGTCCAAAGACGTACGCTTACCGTGTTTTTTTCTACAAACAAAAATGATTTTGTATGTGTCTGCAAAATTAAGGGCTTGACTCTTAACTTGAAAACTTCCAAAAATTTAAATTTTGAAAAACTTAAAGAAATGGTTCTTAGTGAAACCTGGGTAACGCTTGATATTGAAGAAAACAGAATTAGGAGAACAAAGTCTAGACAGATAGTGACCGTCAAAGAAACAAAGGTTTTCAAAATTACTGGCCCAAAACGCAAGCGTGAAGGTGAATATGGTACTTTACCGTACGGTTATTGTAAAAAATCTAAAACCAGCTAGAGTTGGAATCTTCAGCTGTCTAAAGGAGGTATTTGGTGTACTAGAGACGGAAACATTATCACAGTGAAATGTAGTGATCTGTTAATGATAATCGGAGACAACAATAAAAATAACTCACCCTTTTGGAAGTCTAGTAGCCGTTATCCTAGTACTCTCTCCAGCCGTTCCAGTCACCGCCATCACGCAAATCGAATTCGTCTTCTTCTTCTTCTTCCTGTATTGAATATCCACTCTCGGATTCTGAGTCCTGAATCAAAAACTCCCATCCACTACTAACACTACCCCAGGAAACTGTTGAAGAGGTGAATGAGGACGATCTCGAAAGGGGACACGGTGGTTGTGATGGAGTCGACAACAGGTCAATAACACTTAAATACAAAGAATAAGCAGCAATAATTACTGATATCATCTCGAGTTGGCGCGAACACAGTACTGAGTGAGACGACCCACAATTATAAACACCAGCAACTGCATGTGGTCACCACATGTGGCGGTGCATCTCCTGCATAGATGCACTATCTAAATATAGACTCCAGAGCCGGGGTGATGAGGAGGTTGGTCTAAACACTGTAGAAACAAACTTTTCCTTCGGTCTCTGTGAGATGTGACCATATAAGGTGGGAGGACTCACGCATGTAGATGTGTGAAAACTTCACTGGACGGTTATCTCGAGTGACCACCACCTCTTAAAAGTGCTCCGGTAGATCTAGATGTGGGGAATTATTATTATTATTGTACATGTGTTCACGTCAGTATATGTTTCAAAAGCATTGTTTCATCCTGCAGTCGTATCTCGACTCGCAGTCTTCAGAATATGCAATAGTTTTGTCCATGGACACGTATTTAAGACCCTGCTGAATCCAACCTTACCCAAGCTCTGCAGTGTAAAAACTGCATCCTAATCGTTCTCAGCTACTACTTCCACGAGGGAAATGAAGTAATTCAAACCGTTGAGCTTTTCCAAATTCTAATGTCATCTCCTGTCACGCTATCTAGTACTTCAATATCGGTCATGTTCCGTACCTGATTGAAGGTGTAAATGTGATGAAATACCCTTGTAACACGGTAGCAACCGTGATGCAAGGAAGGGAGGTGGGAACTCGGCTGCCCACCACAGCATACAGCGTTGGATGGAGCTGTATGGGTATTTCCGGTCGAATTGTTTACAGTCTATATGCTGATTGTGAACAACCGAAACGGTAATACTAGGGGGATAAATCGGAGGCATGAACTAGCGTCTTTTGGAGCATGCCACGGTCTACAGCGGTGGAGGGGCTGTAGAATTTGGGGGTTAAATATAAAAGTCCTGCCACATTCTTCTCATTTTCAAAATGGAGCAAGAGACGTCAAGCAATAGCTAACGAGCTACATAGGCCAGTTCGTCGTAATTTCAGGAGACGAAGTGTCACTCTGAAAGGTAAGGACGATCTTTACCAGGCAGATCTCGTGGAGATGATACCGTACGCTGGTGAAAACAAGGGGATGAAGTATATACTGACAATTATAAACTGTCTGACAAAATTCGCAATAGCTGTACCGTTAAAAAGTAAAGCAGCAGTGGAGGTAGCTAAAGCGCTGGAACCCATTCTACAAAAACACAAGATGAAGAACTTCCAGACTGATCAGGGTAAAGAATGGTTCAACGGTCACATTAATAAATTGATGATGCATTACGGGATCAATCACTTCAATACATATTCCGAACTCAAGGCTAGCATAGTTGAACGCCTCAACCGAACATTAAAAGAGAAAATGTGGAAAATATTCACTGCTCGAGGTAGTTACGAATGGGTTAGTCTTTTGCCGAAAATAGTTAAGGGTTACAATGCTACTATTCACAGAACCATCGGTATGAAACCGAAAGATGTACGACAAAAACATGTGAAAACCATTCTGGAGCGCATAAATCGTGCAAAAAAACCCAGAGAACAAGAACACCTAAAGGCCAAATTTAGTGTGAACGATAAAGTGAGAATAAGTAAGTACAAACGTGTTTTTCAAAAAGGTTATTTACCTAATTGGACAAATGAAATATTTACAGTGTAACGCTGTAAAACCGACAAATCCCAAGACTTATATCCTGCAAGACTCACAAGGAACCATCTTGAAAGGTGGATTTTATGAGCCTGAACTGGCCAAGGCGAACACGGGAAACGTTTATTTAATTGAAAAAGTGTTGAGAAGAAAGAAAGACAAGGTACTAGTTAGATGGGCAGGATTTGATAAAACAAGTGACACATGGATTGACAGAAAGGACATTCTTTGAGAGAGAGAGAGAGAGAGAGCGGTGACTATATTTAAATTTAGCCATTCCTGTGATGCATTCAGTATCTGTTGCAATGCGTGTAGTAAAACAATCCGTGGAGCTTCCCGTGTCTAATTTTGATCGGTTTGTTACTGGGGGAGGTGACATGACCAAAATAGGTAGTAAGCACGGTCCCCTGTTGCCAAACTCGATACGATGTATTATTGCCGGACCTTCCAACTGTGGCAAAACTAACGTGCTGTTCAACCTCTTGTTTGATCCCAATGGATTGGTTTATGAGAACATATACGTTTTTTCTAAATCACTGTATCAGCCTAAATATAAATTCCTTGCAAAAGTGTTACCTAAAGAGATCGGGTACTTTTCCATCGGACGATAACAGCACTGTGATAAACCCTAGTGACGCCAAAAAAAACTCAATCATGGTGTTTGATGACATAGCCTGTGAAAAGCATGACAACATTAGAGCCTATTTCACTATGGGCAGACACAACAATATTGATGTGTTCTATCTCGGTCAGACCTACAGTCGTATTCCTAAGCAGTTGATACGTGATAACACTAATTTTATAATTATATTTAAGCAGGACGATATGAATCTGAAACATGTTTACGCCGATCACGTCAATACAGATATGCCTTTCGACTCATTTAAAAAGGTGTGCGCTAAAGCTTGGAACGACAGTAACCACGGGTTTCTAGTCATTGACAAAGACCGTGACATTTATAAAGGGCGGTACCGTATTGGTGTTGACACTTTTCTTGAGTCACTATGAGTGCGCGGATCTATTATTACAATGATATTGGAAAATATACAGGCGTCAATAGCGACGGAGTCAGGAGACCGGCAAAAGTCCGCTCGAATCTCTGTACATGGTATTATGAGGATAAGAAAGGATTTTGCGGGAACTATTGCAGTAGACGTGGTAAACACGGTGATGCTTATAACAGGAGGTGTTGGCGTCACAAGAGACAGGGTGTCTACAGTCGCAGTTTACCACCGATAGTATTGTTAATGATTTCGTCGGACGAGCGTATATACAACCGTGAAAAATGGATATCGTTCATCGTCGAATGTCAGGAGAGGGGTGTTCCAATAGAATTAGTAATTTACCACGAAGACATGCTAAACGGTACTGTGCGTGAACCCATGAACTTATTGTCTCGGTTCAGACCGTTTCCAGACCTATTTGGCAAACCGATATTGAAACTTAGTAACGCTCACGGTAGTTTAAACTTTACTCAGATATACTTGAGAATGTTGAAGTATGGGTGTAGTATTCCTTACGCAGCCAAGTGTATAGTGTTAACGGGTCGCAGCATTCCGATTAGATCACCTGTAACAGTGTACAGACGCGCGCTACGTTCACAGTGTTACATAGACGTTAGCTACAACGTACACTACGGGCCAACTCCTGGTAGTATACAGGGAAAACGGGGGAAGACGTTTGCTGCAGTGAATAACTTATGTCAAGGACTGTACACAACAGAGTTCATAAGACGTGCTCTACCCACGGTACCTTTGGAGTGTAAAAAAATTCGGTCTCTCTCTAGTAGAGGGATCCGGTGAGTACAGAATAACACGACCAGAACTATTTAGTAGTTGGCACGAATTTACCGGTGCAAACTCAGATGAGTTTCTGCTCCTAAATTCATACCTATTGCACAATACTGACGTGGAAAGACCTATTCAGGATCTGAAGAGGTATATGGACAAAACGATAGCGAACGACCAGTACACTGTTGCTGAAATACCCCAATGGCGAGGCGGTATAAAAAGGACTTTTATCTTCAAAGACCTATCACGACGTGAACGTATTCCTAGATTCAGTCGTGAAAGTGACAGATACTATTCTGGCCTACCACTGTCCTCAGGTGTTTCACTTAAAGAAGTGATTCGTTACATTAGAAAACACAAGAAGCGGGCATTATTTTTTAGACAGGTAGAACTACCATGAAGAGACTAGAGTGCAGATTGATCGATACTTCTCATTATTTGCATATGAGAAATCCTATATAAATAAACAGATAACAGGCTGTGGGTTCAGTGTCAATCATGACGCGAAAACAAGAAGCAGCTTATGACGGAGATATCAAAATTAAAGAAATCTATAAAACAAAAGTATAATCGGTTTAAGCGGGGTGAATTGGAGTCCGAGGAGATGTTTGAAAAGCAATACCAGCCGTTGATCAAGGAATTGCGTGACACCAAGGAGACACGCACTTTACACACCGATGTCAAGAAGGAAATCAAGAAAGAGGAAGATAATGCAGATGATGACGATGATGAAAAACTCATAGTTTCTACCAAATGTATTTTCTTCGCCTAATCTTCCTCATTTAAAACCATCGGTCTCCACTAGACTTGATTCTGGAGCAGAAGAAGTGTTTGAGACAGACGACAAAGGTGATGGTGGAAACAACGAAATTACAAAAATGCTTTTCAACACCTACGGGTCTACAGACGGCGTCCCAATATATCGCTGATAGCTTTGCTCATCCGTTGACCAGAAAGTACATGCAAGAGCTTATGAAGGATTTGGGTGGGCGTTCATCTAAAATTGACCATCTTTACGGTCCTCGTTACGAAAAAAATACTTTAATGGTTGGCAATAAGGAATTGCAGTTTGATGAGGACGGTAGTATTCGAATAGATGATGTGGCGTATAAGCCACAAGAGGGTCTGTACGAGTTGATTTTCAAGCGAATACCGGATGATGAAATCTACAATGACGAAGACAAAATCGCTTACAAAGATATACTGAAGAAAACTAGCGCTCATAAAAGAAACTATAACCCAAATGGAGTTATCAATCGCAACACGTCGCTAAAGTATAAGTATGTAATTTCAGACTTATTTCCAAAAGTAGTTAAGGGTTCTGGAGCTGACAGGAAAGCTCATAGTGTGACTAAATCACTATCAGATCCCGATACGGTTTACTGGAACGATCCAAATGAGTTGTGCGACCGTCTTAGGCTGTTGGTGGCATCCGCTGAAGCTGGAAACACGAACCACAAGAACGAGATTATAAATATCCTTGAAGAATTGAAAGAATCAAAGACTATATCAGGTGATGGTAACGCGAGATTCAGATCATTGATGAGATGACCGTCAATAAGTTTGGTCAGAGACCACAATATCTGAAGAAGCAAGACATCCAGAGAGTTATGAATACTGTAAACAAAAAGCTAAAGAAAGATGTAAGAAGACTGTACTCTCAAATTTCAACCCTTCAAAATCAAGCGCTTATTCAGCAGGATCAAATAAACAGCTTACAAAATAGAAATGAAGAAGCTATAAGACGTCTAGCAGTTCAACTATTTCACTGGATCAACAAGATACACACTACCGTACCTCCAGCTCGCTTCCACACCGCCTTAGATGCTGATGAAAACACATATATTGACTGGGATAAGATATTTATAAAGAGCAATGTACAGGAAGAGTCTTCATCACTTGTAAAATGAGTGTGGACAAGTTTGGACGACGCTTCAAGCGTACAAAGGCTAAACAAGGTCCGAAAGGCGAGGGATTCAATGTGACTGCCGAAGGTGACTATGACGTGCAGAGAAAACGTCTAAGAAATCTAGGGAACCCGGAAAATGAACTAGACGCTGTTAATCTACAGACGTTGATCAGTAAGTTAGGAGCTCTGCAAACCGAAATGATTACTTTAACCGACAAGTTAAACAGCTTGAAAGATTCACAAGAAAATTCTATGAAACTTTTAGCGGTTCAATTGTTCCATTGGATCAATAGAGTACACAGTACCGTAGCTGTTGGTAGGTTTCAAGCACACTTTAACGTTGATGCACATACATATATCGACTGGGATAAGATATTTATAAAGAGTAAAATTCGTGACTCGTCATCACTTGCACAATGAGTGTTGACAAGTTTGGACGGCGATCCAGGCAGTTTGGAAAAGGCGGGTTAAGAGGACCGAAAGGAGATGGATTCAAGCTGACGACCGAAGGTGACTACGACATTAACGGGAAGCGGCTAAGACATGTAAAAAGTCCAGAAGATGATCTCGACGCCGTAAATCTACAAACGCTGACCAGTAAATCGGTGATAATCGGGAAAGATGGAATTGACTGTCGGAAACAGAGATTGAGCAATATAAGTAAAGCTACAAGGCCATATGACGCTCTACCACTCGCTCAACTGGCCGAACACATACCGTCAAAAGATTTAAAGGATAAATCTTACAAGTTTCATCGCTTTAGATTACATCAAATTGGGGAGCCTAAACAAAACGATGACGCGTTAACACTCGGTTACTTCAAAAATAACACAATAAAAAAAAAGCAGGATGGTTGGGAGCTTGGAAACAAAAGGCTAAAGCTAGTGGCCGATCCTGTCGAGCTTCGTGACGCTGTGACGCTCAACTATTTCAACGCAAACACAGTTACAAAGAAGCAAGACGGTTGGGAGTTTGCAAACAAAAAGTTAGGGTTAGTTGCAGACCCTACCGAAATGCAAGATGCTGTGACAATGAACTATCTCGTTCGTGTCTTAAGTGAAGTGTTTTACAGTTTCTATATACGTCTCGCTCCTCCTGGTGATAGTGTTAGATCGGTCGCTAAAGACCAGTGGATTCGTTCAAACGTTGTTGATCCGTTTTTCTTAAACTCCAAAACGAAAATAATGAGATCGGAAGACTAATTATATAAACTGTGATTGCAAGGCATACACTGCAGTCTGGTTTTAGCCACGGCGCGGATAAAATGGCAAAGCGCAAGGGGTCGTCCGTCAGACGAAAGCGAACCATCGGAGGAGCAGGAGGTGTTATCTCTAGTGTTATTAACAAGGCGATTGACCTTCTACCTTTTGAAGCACACATCCCCAGCTATTCCTTCTGCGGACCTGGCACATTTTTGAAAAAAAAGAATCGCTAGGGGTGAGAAGGGGGTGAATTTATTGGATGATGCCTGCCGTATTCACGATTATAGCTTACGATAAATACAGTGACTCGGAGCATCGCAATCAAGCAGACAAAGAGTTGGCAAAGCGGGCTTGGGATAGAGTAAAATCGTCAGACGCGACTTTAGGTGAAAGAGCAGCTGCTTTAGCTGTAACTGGTGCGATGAAAGCTAAAACGGCTTTCGGTGGTGGAAAAAGACGAAGGAAAGTTGTTAAGAAGAGCGGAAAGACGAAAGGTAGGGGCCTTTACCTAAAACCGTATCCAAAGAGGGGGGCTGGTGTTAGAAAAAAGAAGAGGAGTTGTTGTAAAAAAAAAATCTCGATCCCGATAAGACCGTTGACAAATTTCGAGTTGATCCACTACGCTAAACAACTAAGCATTCCCAATTTTAGAGGGGTGTTTATGCGTGACACGTTACCTCAAACAGGGCCTAGAAAATACGAGTCAGCTATAGTTAATCTGGACTCAAGTTACGGTGACGGTACTCATTGGGTTTGCTACAGAAAACGCCGGCATAACGTGAGCTATTTTGACAGTTTCGGAAATCTTCGCCCTCCTTGGGAACTCATATACTATTTCGGACCCACCGCTGATATACAGTATAATTATCAAAGTCGTCAGGGGATTGATTCAGTTGTATGTGGACATCTGTGCTTAGAGTTTCTCAGCGGAAAGAATGTTTTGCCTGAGCGGGAAAGGTTCAAGAATAACTTGTGACGTATTTTCCTCCATACGACACCAGTGATGGCGATTACGTAATTGGATTGATAGATCTGAGCACATTCAATTCCATTCCCAATATTGAAAAGAATGTAAACGATAAATTTTATTACGGAAACCATGATGAAGTGATAATGTTTGAGGAAGGTTCTTACGAAGTAGAAGATATTGCGAATTATATACAGGGGAGACTACCGGAGGGGATCACAGTCCGCTTGAATGCAAATAACAATACTCTTAAGACCGAGATTAAAAGCAACGTGCAGATTGATTTCAGCAAGAAAGGCACAATTGCATCGATATTGGGCTTCAGCAAAAAGGTGCTGCAAGCTAATAAAGTACACACTTCAGACCTGCCTGTGAATATTCTCAAGGTGAACAGCATAAGAGTTGAGTGCAACGTTGTTCGCGGCTCGTTTGATAACGGTGTAGAGAGTCATGTTATTCACGAGTTCTTTCCACAAGTAGAGCCGGGGTATAAAATAGTCGAGACACCTGGTACAGTGATTTATTTACCGCTCAACGTTCAGAAGGTGCACACCATAACTGTCGAGCTTAAAGATCAAGACAACAATCCTGTGAATCTCAGAGGTGAAACGTTATCTTTGAGGTTGCATGTAAAGAAAGTGGGTGCTCATGGGTCTAGTATTTAAGGAGGGTGTGAACATAATTAAGGTCATTAGACCGCCGCGCCTGATAGTGGTAACTTCTGCTAACGCAAATTTATTGCGCTCTCTTGGCTTTAAAGTTAACACCGGCGCAATTCGTGGAAATGCTCGATATAGAGAGTCCCGCTGAGTACAATGAAATCATTACCGGACTGGAATATCACACACATAATCCGTATGCTTTCAACCACGTTTAATAATAACGATGAAATACGGATACCAATCAGTTATCAGGACTTAATAAAAGCTCCTTTCGAAAGTACACTACACGTTATGGGTACAGTAAGCGGTAAGAAAGCAGACGGTACAACAGATGCTAAAGTGTCCTTTGGTTAACAATGCTATCGCTTTTCTCTTTGATGATATCCGATACGAGATTGGCGGTGTGGAAATTGATCGCACAAAGAATTTAGGTATAGCCAGTTCCTTAAAAAATATATTATCAGCTCGTGCAGAAGACGAAAAGAATCTGGAAAATGCATGCTGGTTCGGCCCCGGTGGAAAGAGAGAAATGGACAAATTCTCGTTTTCTGTACCTTTAAGATTGTTGTTGGGATTCGCAGAGGATTACAAGCGAATAATTGTGAATGTAAAACAAGAGTTGATACTGCTGCGGTCGGCGACAGATGCCAACGCTATTATTAGCGAGGATGCAGTGACTCACGCGTTGAAGATCACCAATCTGTACTGGCGGGTGCCTCACATCTCTGTATCCGACTTGTTTCGTGCTAAAATCCTACATCTAGTTGAAAAAGATACTCCAATACATATACCGTTTAGATCGTGGGAGTTGCATGAATACCCTGTACTGCCGCAAACTGAACGTCAATCATGGACTATAAAAAACCTCTTCTCAATTGGAGAAACCACGATACGTGATTGTAGCTTTCCAGACAGAAAGGAAAAACAACTTAAAGAAAGACATGTCATGTTTTGACAGTTGTAAGTTATCGAACATCCGTCTATATTTAAATACACAATATTTCCCTTATGACAACATTCACGGAGACGCAGCTATATTCTACGAAATGTTTGTAAGATTTCAAAACTCCTATTATGGCGATTTAGGTGGTCGTCGGTGGCCTGACGTCAGTCTGGACACGTTTAAAAATAAAACACCTCTGTATGTGATTGATTGTTCACGCCAAAATGATTCGGTCAAGTCTGGACCTGTCGATGTGCGGATAGAATTTGAGGCTACGGAAGCGTTCAAGGCCAACACCACAGCCTACTGTCTACTGCTTCATGACTCGTATTTCGTTTACACAATGCTCAAGGGCACGGTAAAGAAGATGATGTAACGTGAATAAAACACGATTCAAATGACAGAATCTTTCAGTTTCAAATTGGACGCCACGATGGAAGGTTCACGGAAGATAAATATCGTCCTTGATTTGGTCGGTGAAATCCGTAGACTAATCCAGAATCACCAGTTAACAACAATGAAACGAACAAGTGACGGCTACATGCATTATTGCGAATGTGCATATACCACACCGGATTGTCAAGATGTACCAGACACTTGTGTATGTGTAATGATTGACAGGCGGAAAGATGAAATATTCAGACTGTTAAATGAAATTTACGATAACACTGTGCAAAACGACGACGATGTCATAGAAGATGATAGTGACTATACGGTATCGTCTATGGAAGAGGGAGAGGGGGAGAAGGAGGAGATATGTAATTGTATAAGTCAGTGACTAATACGTCAGGTACTTAAAGGTTTGCTCAAAGTGTACAGAGTCATTCGTGATCATGGAGCGAAAGAGTGAAGACATACAGGCTACTGTCGCTGCTGCTGTGTTGAAGGAGGAGGAGGAGAAGCAGCTGGTGAGTCAACCGATGGAAATAGACAAGATTAAATCAATCCGTAAAAGCTCAAAACGAAATCTCCCGAATCTAGTTACCGGAGTGTTTCTAAAGTCTCTTTACTTTTTGAATCCTGATTGTTCCAAATACTTGATTGTAGGATTGTTTGTTGATCACGACAATGGTGTCGGTATCTTGATGAAGGGTAAAAGGGGAACGTTTGCGTTTTGGAAACCGGAAAATGTTCAACATTTTATTAGGGTGCGCGAACCAAATCACTGGTCTCTTGGAATCGACAGGCGTGCATAGATTCAGGAGTTCTAAAAGCGAAAGTGGAGAAAATATGGTAGTACGCAGGGTGTTTGGTCAGCAGTACGTTGTACTGTACGACGGAAAGAATACATTAACTCTGTCCGTAGACGAGTGGACACAGTTCACCAACTGTCTGCCCTGCATAACACGTCAAATCAACGAGCTGTTTTTTAACGGAGGATCTATTGAGATCTTACGTCAGTGATGTGTTAGCTCTGACTAGTAACGGAAGTCCGGACGAGGGTTACGTTGATCCGCCTGAGGCTTTAACCACGTCACCTTTGCGATAGACTTTTTGATGACGTCCAGTGCTACAAACGTTGGCCCAAATCCCAGAGGTAATGAATGCGGCAGTAGTTGAATTTCAAGCTTTTCAAGGTAATAAAAAGCAGTTTATAATAAAAGAATTTGCAATTGTGTCTAATTCATTGCAATGTCAAATTGTTTTTCAAACCTCCATTTCCGCGGGAGAAATTAAACAAGAAAATGCGAAAGACAGCTCTGTGGTTAGAAAAGAACTACCACAAGATCTTGTGGGAAGAAGGTGATTTCCCTTACTGCGGTCGTGTCATTCGCAATTTGTGCAAGCCTTTTACTATAATTTATACACGCGGACACGAGAAGGTGAAATTTTTTAAGACAATTTCACAATAACGTTTACGAGCTAGATAACTTGACATGTGACGAAAATAGTACGTTGTGCAGTCGTAAAGGAACGCATCGATTTTCCTGCTCCTTACCGCAACATAATGACCGTGATGAAGATGTACGGTGTGCAATGCACGCTGCTAAATGTAGTTTTGAAATCCTGATTAAAAACAGGTTCACCAGTCCACTTAGTAGTCATTCTGTTAACGGTCACTGTTGAGATTACATCGTGCTAGCATGGGGAGTACGGCTGCTGCTACCGCTGATGTTTGGGACCTAATTTCTCGAGAGCCAAAAAGCTCCTGTCGGTGTGCTCACTGATGCCTTCATTTTGAAATTTAGTCGCTTTCTAAATTGGAGGCTTTTATCGGCAAACTATACTTTTTCCTTTGACATGTTGAGAATATTTCAGCATAAAGTAATTTGGACCATGGTTTTAGAGAATGCTCGCCTTCCTGAATTCTTTTTGCGTGAAATGGTACCGAACTTTGACACCTACTGTTGGATAGTAATAAGTCGTCACCAGGTTCTTTCAGAACAGTTTATATACACGATTTTGCTGAACAGTTGGACTGGGATTACATACTATTGTACCAACAACTTAGTGGAAAGTTTCTTCAGGACCATAGTAGTTATTATGGTGATGAAGCGTGATATGTTCCGTAGAAACTCCAGCTAGAAGAATTAGACCACATTGAAAGGCTTCACCGAGTAAAGTGGTCTATAACCGATTCTTTGTAAGTGTTTGATGAGTCACATTGAAAGGCTTCACCGAGTAAAGTGGCTTCTGGGTAACTTGCTGAGAATCTGAATCCGCTAATGGGACATCCTATGTAAGTTTACAACGAGTCACATTGAAAGGTTTCTCCAAGTAAAGTGGCTTGTATGAAACTTGCTGAGAGATTGTTTCAGCTTCACCTGGATGAGACAAGTCATATTGAAAGGCTTCACCAAGTAAAGTGACTTGTCGCGTCCGCCTTAGACGATGTAGTATATTGTAGGTTAGTAAAGAAAAACCCTTCTCGGAAGGAGGAGGGGTTCGGCATTAAGTTGAGGACTACTCCTGACACGTGGAAGAGGAAAAGCCATTTGCGAGAGCAGAGGAGTTTGGCATTAAGTTGAAAACTTCAAAGTTCACGTGGGCTAAAAAAAATTTGCAAAATATAAAAGTTTTTGCGAGTACTTGACAGTGAGACGGAAAGGTTCGGCATTTAGTTGAGAACTTAAACGAACTCGCTGAACGGTCTCGCAAGGACACAAAAAAAAGTTTATTTTTTTTCGGAGGTGGCAAATTTGTTATGGAGTGGCCATCACGACAGAGTGGGCGATGGTTGGGGCCCACTCCCAAGACAAAGAGAGGTGACACGGAGAGGTTTCGGCATTGAGTTGAGAACTTGAACGTGTTCAGTGTTCTTTGTTAAGTGAGATTAGGCCTCCTGGGGAAACTCACTATAATAAAAAAACGCGCCGAGACCCCTACGGCCTGGCTCAATGCCTACCGTGGTGATGGAAACGTGGGTCAACCTGATACACCGCATTCCAGTCTAAATATGACAGCGATTACCATATATGGGTGTTGCATGGCACAAAGCCTACAGGGGTGACGGAGTAGTTGGCCAATTTTACACGCTGCATTCCAGTCTAAATGTGACACCTATTACCATACATGGTATTGCACCTTGGATACCTCCCACCTTTCCAATCAGGTATAAAATATCGCGAGAAAAGCTGACAGTCACAGTCAATCTCTACGTATCGTGATCATCGTATCCGTTACAGGTAGGTGACCATGTCTTTACTTTGTTATTTTTAGCTAACAGAGGCTCTGTGACGGATTATTGTTATAGTTTGGAATTTGTTTACAGGAAATCATGGATCTTTCGTCAAAACTGACATCCCTCGAAAAGCAGGGTGAAATTCAACCAAAGATTTCAATAAAGGAATTAAACGCGGAAATCAGGATACAAGATTCTTGAGGCGAGGAAGGTTCACACCAAATTTGACAGGATGGCTGTCATGCTGGTGATAGAACAGGATGGATCGAAGACGGCTGTAACATTTTTGCCTGCTAGGTTCGAGAGATGCCTTAACGAGGAAGATCTGCAAGAGATGACAACGTCAAAAAAGTTTAGAGTTCGGTGTAGCGGATCTAATGGACTTTCAGCGGACGTAAGGATATGGAAGTAATTACTTTGCATGTGGTTTGTACAACAGCTGTAGTGAGTTTAAAATAAACAGTACGAAGTCAAACAAAGTGTTTTATTTTTGCAACTCCTTCACCCCCCGCTGTGCTTAGTATATGAGCGCTCAGTCGCTCAATCGCTCAGTCTGAGTTTCCAACATGTAACTGTTCAGTGTTATTGTTGTTGTTCTTTGCTATACTGCCTGGAGTCATCGGATCACCGCCGACTCCTCCTCCTCCTATCGGTCAGCGGCAGCGAGAAGCACAACAGGTTGGTTTTTTATCGATTGTATTGTTATCCGATTGCTAAACTGAAGATCTTTACTATAATATTATCTTTGTGGTTTTCACCACCAGATACCCGATTCACCCGATTCTCCAGGAGCCCAGCACGATGAGGACTTTTTTGAGGCTTTATTAGAAGAAGAAGAAGAACAGGTTAGTAGACTCGCACACATGTTATTGTTTTGAATGAAAGTAATTTAACTATATAGTATTTTTTTGCAATATCTTTAGATTGTTAACGTTTTATTACTATTTACAGCAGTCATCTGACCCTTGGGAATTCCCATCACGCGGTAGCTGCAGACGCAGAACTCCTCCTCCTTCGAGTTCTTCAGATTCGGTTAGTGGAATTTGTGTGTGTGTGTGTGTGTGTTGTGTGTGTGTGTGTGTGTGTGTGTGTGTTGTGTGTGTGTGTGTGTGTGTGTGTTCAGTGATCTAGTTTCCGTAATCTACAGAATCACACAATTTTTACAGGCAGTCCACGTTGCACTGATAGACGGACCCCCTCAGGATGAACCTATAGATTTGACTAATCCATCTCACCGAGATCCCATACCACCATCACCCGCTGGCGACGGTCCTTGTTCCCGTCATTGTACCGTATGTCTTGAAGAAGATAGGCAGAGACGTCGTATCGCTAGATTTTTTCAGGTTGGAAAATTAGTCTTTATTGACGCTTTTGCGATTTGACCGATTGGTGTGCAATTGTCCATGAAAGACTTCTTTTTCTACAGGAGAACCGTGGACAGTGCAATGGGTTAAGGGTTTCATCCCACGCTCTCTTCGCGGTGGTACGGGTCCAGAACGATCTCACGAATCTGACACGCTACGTGGACCGGTTTCTGCAATCAGACATGGATTTGTTGTTCCTTCATGCAGAGCGGATGTGGGATGTACTGCGTTCATTCCTGGAAACACTACTCGTGGAAGCTACCGAAAGGGTCCAAACGGAGTTGCAGAGGATCAGATTGCAAAGGACTGAAAGGGAACAGGAGTCTGCTAGACTGGTCGTTTGCGTGGTGTGCCAAACTGCACTTCCCACCGTAGCCCTGAGAACTTGCGGCCACGTACTGTGTCCATCGTGCAGTCACCGCCTCTTCAGGTGTCCTGTATGCAGGGTTCCAATTGTCGGTATCCTGGATCTCTTCTTCCTGTAGGTGGACCGTTCTTCCCACTAAATAAGGGAGGGGGGTATTACATAGTACACGAGGTGACAACCAGTATCTCTGGACTGACCATGCGTACTATGTAATACCTTAACCTGGGGGCGTTTCTTTTAACGTCTGGACAGTCCCAAGCCCCTGTCCATGTGGGGATAAACGGTCGTGTAAACCCTGTGTTTAGGAAAATGTGTTTCTTAAAGAGAGAGAACATTTACGGTCGCACTGTCGCCATCGCTCTACTAGGGAAGGGAGTGTGGGAGGAGTCGTATGGCGCGCCGCGCCGCACGCCACCACCACATGTCACCATCCGCCATCGCTCTTTATCTACTAGGGAAGGGAGTGTGGGAGGAGTCGTATGCCACCACCACATGTCACCATCCGCCATCGCTCTGGAGTGTGGGAGGAGTCAGGGAGGGGGCTTGCTGCTCTCCCATTGGTCGCCGTCACGGAGCTCTCGGCCAATCAGAGGCTTGGGCTATAGTGGCGGTACTTCTACTAAAATATATTCTTTTTCAAGTAAACAACATGAAATATTTGTAAAGGTCCGTCATATTGAATCGTAATTCGGTGGAATTTCATCGTTGCTTCGTTTATCCCGATGTTTTAACACTCGCTGTATTTGTTGAAGTAGGTGAAAATTTATACTGCAAAAGACCAAACATATATTACTGTTTACATCGACATACGTCATTGTTTACACCTGGCAAGTATCGATGACAGTAACTGAACTTCCTACTGTTGCTGGTGGTCTGATAATCATAGTAGTAGAACGTTGTAACTGGCAATGTACATATTCATCGTTATCTCGCAGATGATTATTGCTGATTGTATAGTACAGACAGCAATATGAAAGAGAGTTTGACTGTGTCAGTTTTTTACCTTAATATATTAACATTTCTGTTTGAACATTTTAAGATGCCTAAATTCTTTTCCATTGCCTTTTGTATTTTAAAATTTTCATCCGATAAGAAATCAACTATCTATCTTTCTCTTTGACTAATGAATAGTTCATTTATTCAGCTGGAAATCTGTTTTTTACATTATTATTTCTTCTTTCTTCAATATATAAATTATTTAAATATTATATATCCGTTATTTATAAAAGAGTCTTTACTACTATACATATATTACTGTATTGAGTTGTTATTTTATATTTTAATGATTAGTTAAAAAGCAAAGTACAAAAAAAATCTGCAGATAGGCTTAAAGTTTGGAAAAGATAGAAAAATGCTAGCCTGCAGGAAACCAAAAAGCTCAAAACTGGAACTAAAAAATGTCGAAACCTTCAAGAGCATTCAAGATAAAAATATTTAAAATTTGTAAGGAAGAGGATATTATTCCATCTTATAGGACAGAACACTATTAGGGGACAATTGCTTTTAGGTGGAATGCACCCGAAGTCGTGCCGATGTTTTTTTTTTTTTTCTGAAAATGTGTTTTTATGTAGATTGTCTTACCTCTACGATGAGGTAGATTCAACATATTCTAGCGACATTTCCTAAATAGGTTTTCTTGCATATTACAGGAAATAACTTAAAACGCCAATCAGACGCTAGAGGCCAAACTAAAGCTAGTTGCAAATTGTTTTTTGTACATATAAAAAATTTGTATAATTAAAGAAATGCTATTACGTATAAAAATACTACAGTACCATAAAAAAACGAATATTTTCAAATAAAAAAACGAATGATAGAATTGGTCTCGTAAACTGTTTTGGAAAATTGTCATTACGCAAAACATTATTACGATAGGATTTAGCCTCCTGGCTTGTACCTATTACAACACAGTTTAAGAACATTTATATATTCCGAAAGTAAAACTCTTTCTAAATAATGCTAAAACTTTGAAGAACTAAGCGTATAAATACTGTCAAGTTGAAGTCTTTAAGTCACGTGATTTGTAGACTGTCGCAGATAAGGTACTTTCAGATGATTTATAACACTTGCGTGTCGCTTCGGTGAGCGAGGGGATCCAACACAGACTAAGTTGTTTTAACAATACATATTAATTATAGTTTTATATGATAATTTAATTATTATTTTTCATAGCTTTAATGTATACGGAAATGTATATCTTTCTCTGACTATTTTCCGCGGTTTCTATTGAACTTGAGATCATGAACGTCATAATTTTAAGATGCTGTATACAGGATGTACACAATATAATTCCTGCTAACTAAACTAAGCAGTATTGTTTCTTGATTGTTCCCAAGCAATTACAGGTAAAGCAATAAAACTTGCTACATCATTTATTCACCTATAAATCTACTCTTTCAATAAATAGCTTATATTTGTCATGTCAGGGGGATGGCTCACAAGGAGTAAATAGGAAATCTTGAACTAGATGTTTAATATACTTTTCTTGGCACAATTTGTATTGTCTAGACGACGGGTATTTACTTTTGAATGATAAAGTATTGATATTCGAGTTTGAAAACCAACAACATAAGAACTAGTAGTTAATTTTTGCTTTTACACATACAAGCAAGAAATTTACTAAAAATACATTTCAGGTTTTTTGTTGGTAACTATGAAAAAGGATACGAATTTAGGAAAATTAGGTACCTGACAACTCAAAACTAGTCATCCGATTGTTTGAAAGAAAAAATAATTGTAATGAATCAGATCAAAATATAATTTAAATGAAGTATAACTTGTGGTTTATCGTCCCCATATTTATATTCTTTTGAGGTAATTATATGTTTGTAAACTCTTCAAACTGCCTTGTTCGTTTATTTCATGAAAAAAAGATATGAGATCCTCTAAATGGTTCATTAAATCATTTGACGAATTCGTAAATTTAATTATATTAATAATTAGGATAGTTGGCTACTAATTTTAAAACATGGAGTAATTAAGGCTAACTAGATTTTCATAAATGAGTCCTTTCTTTCAAGCCCTTGTAAGGATTTCATTACTAGCGTTTAATAATAAAACAATGACTTGAGCTCTCTCACAATGTGCCTTTGTTACCTGAGACGCTGACATAGTAAGTAAGTAATAATATCTCCGACGTCGCAATTGCACTTTGAGGTATTGTAACTCAATATTGAGCTTCCATAGTTTTAAACTCTGAAAGGGATTTATTACTATCCAGTGATGATAAACCTACGTTAATATATCATTATTACCCATCCTAATTTTAGTGAATATTAATAACAGAGCAACGCACAAGAACAGTATAGAAAACATACATGCAAATAAAATATAGTTAAGACAATTATTAATTTTTTTGCACTGTTTTTAATCCTCCCCGTGCCCAATGCGTACAGGGGAAATTGGTTTACAATTATAAACAAGTCAATTTGAGCGCACATGACTTTGACATTTTTTTTCGTATATTTTATAATATTTATATAGTTGTTTATGAGAACAATTTGCTAACTTATATGTTACAGAAACCTTTTTGGCAATTATAGTATGCTAAATATTGATAATGAGTTTGATTTAATGTATGCTAATTGACTAAGACCAAGAACGACATAACTTAAGTTTCATTGTGATAGTTTAATAATTTAAAACACATTGACAAACATATCTGCACCAAAAATATGGTCTATAAGTTTTAACTCATTCTATTAGTTACTGATATTTACGCCAAAGCTCTCTGTCACTGCACAATAGATAAAATTACGATTATGGATTACGAAAAGTTTTCTCATACAATTTACACTGAAAACATGAGATCAAACTTGAGATGGGCCGCGGACAGACAGTTAGACATACAAACATAAAGAAAAGAAACCTTTACTGTCCCCACACAAAAATAAGGCAACTCGAGACATCCTACTGATTGACAGACTACAATGACGCTAAACCCATAAATGGACATGCACTATTAAATCTAATTCTTCTCGATGTGTAAAAATAAATATTTATCCAGCATTTAATACCTACACATTTAATATTTATGAAGATTTCGTCATTATTAATGTATTCATACTTTATTCGTTAAGGGTTTCATAGAGTCAAGGGGGCCCTAGATTGTTCACTTCCGGCTGGTTTATATATACCTTCAGTCGAACCCACACTGGTTACATCAAAAACCGATTTGTTACATAAATCTGGGATGTCTAGGAGATCTAAGAAGCTCTCACTAACAGTTAACCTGAGGAACAACGGCTTATAGGTGACTTACGAACCACGAGTCCAGCCTGAAGCAGTTTGATAACCGGTTTCCAGAAAATGGAATTTCTTCATTAGCATTGGAAATTTAATAAAAAGTTTAGTAAATAACTCCAGGGATAATTTAAATTGTTTGTAATTGTATTTGACTATAAAACAATGCTTTGCTAATGTGACTTGGAACTAAGCATTAAATTTTTCAGTAAAATAATATTTAAAACAATTCAAATTTAAAATTTAATTTATACTTTCAAGTTAATTTTCAGTAGCCTAAACAAATAGTTTTCTTAAATCACAGCTCGAGGTTATTGGTTTTAGAAAGCAAAATTGCTAATAGATTTCACTGTAGGCTTTGAGCGTGTAGAAGAGCTTCTTGTTTAGTTCAATTACATTCCCAACTCCAAGGTACTTGAACATAAATCATTATATATACAGATTACATAATAATGTATATAGCTGTGGTGGTATGTGGTATTACTAAGATGTGTGTCTTGTTAAATAAACAACTCATACAGATATTTTAAATAAACAATAAACTATATAATTTTTTAAAAATACCTGATATTTCTTTACGGTAATATAGTTCTTATAGCCAGTGGGAATATGTATACTAAGAGAGAATAACTATAACATATACATTTCGTATGTGATACTAATGTGCTTACATGCAGTTCTTAGGAATGTAAGTATAAAATAGAGAGCTGATGTACGTCAAGACGCTTGTGAATGGAGATAATCGTATGTCTTCCAGATACATGCGTTTGCCTCATTATGGATGTTAGACAACAAAAGTTCCTAGGAGTAGCTCAAGAGGCATGCGACCCACTAATTTTAAACTTTGGCACCGAGAATAAGTCATTTTTGTGTACTGAAGGCCCACAAAATCACCAGGTGGGGTCACAAAGTTGCCTCTCAGGGCCAGTGAGACTTTCAAGTAACTACTAATATACTTTTGCAAGAGCTCGGAAAATTCATATTAACATTGTTAATATTGTTTCGTAGTACGTAAAACTGCAACCAAAATCTGACAAAATGTTACAACCTGCCAGTGTCCATAAAGTTCATCATTTATGAGCTGGAAAACGTCAACTATTTTCGATAACTTCAGTGTCCCGGGAGCTGTCAAAGGGAACCTCCACAGGTTGAGAGCTATAAGAGGCTTTGATCTTCCAAATGCCGAGTGTTACTAGGCACCGGAAGTATCCAGAGGCCGGCGATGTCCAGAGTACAGGAGCTACAGCACACCGTGGGCTCTGTTTAAGTTTTGCCAGAGAACGGCTGCAGCAAGAGGCGGGGAGCTCGTAGTGGCTGAGAGCTCTCAAAGGGCTGGGAAATTCCAAACATTGAATGCAAGAGGTTGCCATCTACCAATATTACTATTGCTATTGTAAATTATTATTTCTTGTTTGCTTCGGTAGTACGTATATGTGTGGATAATCAGATAATAAGAGTGCTATTAGCAGTAGAGATGCACACAAGCATGTGATGGTACGAAACAAACTAAAAATAAACAGGTTAAATATACACAACAATAAATTTTTCAATAATTTTAATATCCCTGGAAACAACAAAAGTTAGGTATTTCAATGTTTTCGATAAATTCAAAAGGTTTAATGATCAGTTGTTCAACACGCATGGCATGGAAAATCTACACCAGGAGTACTATGGCGAAGACCAGGATCAAGACAAGGACTTATGGATGAGTTACTTTAATTATTTATAACTCAAAGCTTTTTCTCTAACTATTCTCCCTACCCAAAGCAGTTAGCATCCTAGTTTTATAGATTGCTAACCACAGCAAATAACAGTTAAACAGTTACTATGTAATTATAATGCGTTGAAATTTGAAAGGACTTTAATCTTAAGTTAGGTATTTTACATTAAGTTTATTTTCTTGTTTAGTGATGATTATATTGATCATTAGATAAATTTCATGTTTATTGGGCAAACATAACTTGCCTTATCCTTAGATCCTTTCGGTAATCACGTGTACAGAAAGAATCAGTTTACAATTATCTCCCATACAATATCCAAATGTTTCAAGATCCGTCAATACCTATTAGATATAATGGCGTATTAAGACTACTATGAGAATTGCTATCTTAAATATGGGTATTAGATATAACTCTGCCATTTATGGTACGATAAATATTTAAAATAAGTTAAAATTAGTAAATTTTAGCTGGCTTAGATTTAAAAACTCTTAACTACATAACTTTTAACTAGTGACTGTGAATGCCAACAGAGCTCTCTTCCACTCTACAAGAGAAAATATATGGCTCATTTAAATTGTTTGATTCTACATATACCTCACTAAATTACATTGTCACCTTAAAATTTTCAATTTTCAGTATAATAATAATTTTATACTGTTTTCAAGCCCAAAATATATTGATTCGTTGTGGCAATTCTTGAACATAATTTAAATAATGATAGGTTCTGTTGTTTCGTGTAGCTTTTTTTGTGACTGCAATGAATGTTTGTCTTACATTCACTAGTGCTTAAATTTTATTATTTCCTTTGAAATTAATTGTTTTTTTATACGTGAATTACAACGAAACTCACACCAATCGCAGTATGCAATGTGAGGTTATCAATACATTCTGTTTTAAAATCTATATTGAATTACCACCAATATACTATATAACCATTACAAATTAAATAATAAAATCATTTATTTTAGGCTAGTATTAAAAATCAAACTGTCATTGGTATCGTTGTTCATTTAGGCCATGTAAATATCATTCGAAAATCAAACCATTGAATTAAGTGTAAACAGCATTTATATTACAAATGTTTTTATTGTTTCCCCGTGAAAAATCCCATTGCACAACTAGAAATTGGAATTAGGCCGTATTGTGCTGAAACTTGGCCTAAAGTAAATTATTTATATACAATTCATAATACCATTATTACAATTATATTTCTGGTGCATTGCCAATACTCTAAACAGTACAAGATATGTTATTCTGTGATAAGAATACATTTCAAGAGTTGCTGCAATACCAGACAATATGATAATGTGACATCTCACATACATATCCCAGATAATACATATACATGTAAATGCTTTCCCTACAGAGACTGCTAGATATAATATTGTAAATATTTGATATGCACAATGACAATAGACGCTTAAAAAAACCCAATGTGCATAAAAAATCTATAAAGTTGTCCCTTATCCATTCATGGTTTCCCAAAATGTATGCTAAAAGTCAGCCTAATTTCATGGAAGGATATGCACTGTAAATAAAATCGATATTACAGAAAATGAGCTGTATGCAAACTTTTAGGTTTGTAGGATAGTTTCTTAGAGAAAATATCTTGCTAAAATTCAGCCAGTAGCAACTGTTGAGAA
>NW_025782076.1:0-36493 GCF_021130785.1 Homalodisca vitripennis
GAAGCCAGCCAATGGAAAACAGATTTGGAGGAGAATGATTCAGGATCGGGACGAAAGGTACATCTTCAATGTTGATGAAACGCGATGTTTTTATGCACCCCTGACAAAACACTCGCATTTAAAGAAGAAAAATGCCATGGAGGAAAACTGAGTAAAGAGAGAATTACTCTCCTGGTTTGGTGCAAACATGGACGGATCAGAAAAGCTGCCTTTACTAGTGATTGGCCAAGTCGGCTAGTCCCAGTTGTTTCAAGAAACGTCAAATCAAAACCAGTGGAATATGTGAACAGGACTTGGATGACCAGTCACCTTTTTGAGAAATGGTTGTTGAACTTAGACAAAGAGTTCATAAAAAGAAAAACGAAAAGTTATTTTGGTTTATAGACAACTGTACTGCGCACAACACAATTCCTGTAATGGAAAATCTTAAAGTAATTTTTTCCCTGCCAATAATGACTTCGGTTGTCCAGCCTATGGACCAGGGGATCATAAAAATATAAAACAGTTTTACATACGTTTATTGGTTGAGTACATACTGACTGAAGATTGTGACGCCCTAAAAATCAGATTAGACATTCTTTTAAGCCTCTCGCATGTGCAAGAAAAGCTTGGGATAAAGTAATGCCCGAAACTATCAAACATTGCCTTACAATAGCTGGTTTTGTAAAAAAAGGACGACGCCCGAAAAAACCAACGACATTATAGCGGAAGCGGTACCTTCAGTTGACGGGTGGCAGGACGTCATTACTGACCCTGCCATCTCGTTTGAAGATTTTTTTCAACGTGGATTAAGATGTTGCAGTATGTGGTGAGATAACAGACGCGGAGATCATCGCTGAAGTGCTCAACAATAAGCAAGATGACGACATGGCATTGGGTGGACGAAGTCATCAGTTGGATCGGAAATAAACGTTCCGAATGCGGCCGATAGCAGCACATCACGTCATGGAACTTATATGTTTTTTTGAAAAGTAACAATGATGTAAGTGAGTCTATTTTTCAATTCATTGAATATCGCAGAATCTTTTGTCACTTCCGAAAGACTTAACTTTAGAAAACAAGTGAAGATTTCCGACTTCTTTCGAAAAAAATTAAATAATATTGTTGTGTAAAATGTTCCATATCACCATTTCAACTTATTTTATTTCTTTTATTTATAAACATATACTGTAATTGTGTATTTTGTAGATAATTCATCATTCAAATTCTGCACTGTTTTACCATACTTTACTTAGTAGAAATGCACAAGAAAAACATACATTTACAACCATTCATGTTATTTTCAATAAAGGTTTTCAGCAAAAGACATGAAGTGTTATTATTTTAAGCCTTTAATTCTTAACTTTCTTAATTCAAATTTTTGGATAATTCGAATTTTTTTATTGGTCCCTTGAGATTCGAATTATCCGAATTCCACTGTTATTTTGTTTAGTTGCTATAGGATTGAAAAATATTTGTATTTCCCCAATCAAGCTCATACTTTTGAAAATAAATTAAAAAAATCTGACTGTATTGATAAGAAACAAATTTTTGCAATGAAATAATGGGTTAAGGCAATTTTTATCATCTGCTTCTAAAAGTCTATTTATTCTGAATATTTTTTAAGTATAAGATTTGTTATGTATCAACTTCAAATTTACAGCAAAAGTTCTTGTTTGTCTTTTATGTAATTATTAGCATTAAAAAAAATTCAGTATTTTCTCGTCTGCAAAAAGTGCTAATAAACATTTCTACATTTAATTTTAGATTTGCAATAGTGTAAAAATAGATTAAATCAAAAGATGATCAAGGTTAAATCCGGGGAGAAACCCCAAGGTGATTTTTGTTATTTAAAATTTAGTTGCAAATTTTTAGATTACAGAAACCTTGTATCAAGATAGCTACTGAAAATCTAATACATAATCTCTATTTCCTGGTTTTTTTAAATTTATATATTAAATTATAAAAAAATCTATTTAAAGCTATATTTGTAATCCTACCACCATATAGCTTTCTTACTAACATGTTATATTACTTTTACAAAAACTATATAATCACTCATATAAGAAATTCTCAAAACTTATTGTCAATTATGGGCAATACACTTACTGATCTATAGATCACTGAATCTTTTATAATCATGCATTAAGATATAATGATAAATCTGTTATAAACTCATTGAAATAATTAAGGCCGTATATCAGTCATCAAACTTAAGTAAAATGAAACGTAACTTAAGGAATAAAAATAACATAGGTTGCACACTGTATAAAAACATAAAAAAGGTAGTTTAACATAGATGATGTACTCAATAAGTTTTTTTAGTGAATTATTGATTTAAAAATAACATAGTTGATTGATTGATTTAAAATTCTGAGGTTCTTAATTTTGCTTATGCACCTTGTTATTCTATAGTAAACTATATACATTTATATAGTTCGTAATTATATTAACTCACTATAAATACATATTCAATATTTTAGAAAGAAAGAAGAACAAATTTTAAATTGTTTTATAAAAAAAATGGTTGTAGTTAATTACCTCTTAAACCCAGTTTAATTTTGACGTAGTAATGTATCTAATAAGAAATTAAAATACTTCATAAAAAATCTAATTTACTTACTTTGAACTGTGACTTCTGTATATATCCATCTGAAGTAAAATCATTAAGTTTTTGGCGACCTCAGTTTATAAAAATAAAGCTCTTGGTGTTTAAAACATATCAGTCCAAAAAGCTCAAGGGTCGAATCTGATGAAGTGTGGTAAAATAAGTATTGTTACTCATATTTCAAGTTAAGTTTCTATTTGGAGTATTACAACCTGTGTTAGGAGTGTGTGTCACTTCTTTGTAAAATTATACGTATAAATATGATCACTATAACCATTTAAAAGAAAGTTTATTTACTGCATGATACTCATGCAAGAGTTGACATATACTAAAATAAAGAGACTTATGGAAGGTTAGAGGTGAATTGAAGTTGACCTTAACTATTTAAATTTATTTCAAAATGGGAAATAAATTACACTTTACAGAGATTGGGTGTCTTATAAAACCTATGGAAAACATTTTTTATTTATTACAACAGATTTTTGTTCTTGTAGCTGATGAAGACATAGATGAGACTGCCCTGATAGAGCAAGCTAAGGTAGTCTGAAGAAATGTAATTTCTGGTCTCAATTTTAAGTTGTTTATAACGTCTTTTTTAAGTTGTTTTATAACTTCAAATGTTTTAAGTGATGCACATTTAGAACATCATTGCATGTACTGAAATTTAAAAACTTTAGCTAGAAATTTTTGTACAACAAATAATATACATAGAAATGATGTTGTTTCATAGAAATATATAACTAAAAAATACTACTTTATTTTTAAAAAATGTGTATATTAAAAACTACATAGTTTCATAATCACAAATAGCTGTGCGTACACAACTTAAAAATATACATAAGACCAATAGATCTACTATACCTAAACGAGACGTAAAACAAGAAAACCACTAGCCTACAACAACACAGCAGTGGCTGGAGATGAGTCATTTTAGTAGCGAGCAAATGTGGAAACTATACAAGTAGTGTATTTAATTGAGTCTAGCTTACAGGGTGTATTTTACACCACCTGTAAATTATGCATAGAATGAAAGAAATTAATATTTATAACGTATATTTATTATTTATACTGAAATTGTATATTTTAACCCTTAAAATATAGATGTGGTACATATATTATTAATTCCAAAAATATATCTATAATTCTTCTAATGATCATTTGTGAATAAATGTTGCATGAAAAATACTACAGTGACTGCAACATTATTAGTTAGGTGACAACAGATGATTATGTGTCCACACAATTTTAAATAAAACACAAGAATTTTATTCAAACACAAGTTTTGTGAAATTGAAGTAAAACGAGTTTTTATAGCCTACAACATAATGTTCACCCGTTGTAATGTAAGTTATATAGTCATAGTCATTCCATTATCTTTTTATAGTCTTTAAACAGAAATACCAAACATACGCTATTTTAATCTACAAAAAATTATAGATGGGTTAGCATTAGATATACATCCCTTGGAAATACACTATAAACCTCAAATTATACATCTAATGTATTACTTTTCAGAACATACAAAGTATTACGGCAAAAGCCGTTTTTATAGTATTAGGTTGGGTTAAAAAAACATACGCTGTAAATTATTAGTGCTCAGAAGTAACAAGACCAGAACTAAACCAGACAGCTTGAAGGTAAAGGAAACCAATCGACTGTTTAATCTGACTTTGCCTCGGTTTACTCCGAAACTTTTAATTGGTTTGTTCAGAATCTTAATGAGTTGTTCGGAGTTTCTTTCCAACTCGACGAGTCCCACCATTGTGAAACTTGTCAGTGGCCACGGTAAATAAACGATTACGTAATTCGGTTTTTACATATTTTTTTAAGAGATGTAAAGTAGATTAAATTTATCAAAATGAGTTTACTTAATTTAGTTTAACGTTAAAGGACCATTAATTATTAGGAAATATAAGTGAGTAATTTCTCTCACATACCTAAACAAGATAGTAGTCCGGCAAACTATGTGGCAAGCATAACAAGATAATCTGATAAAGCGTGCAAAAATTGATAGCGTATAATTAATTTCTACCTTGATATGTCCTGCAAAAAAGGAAACAATCGCATAAAAAGGTAATTTTTAAAACCTCTCCTACTCCCAATAAACACATATTGTGTAGATATTGTGTATCATGAAACTACGCACATATAAAGAGTTTCATGTCGAAAAACCAAATCCCATGGGTGGACATAGAATAACATATAATTCCCTTTAGTCTCTCAAAATAATGTTCATGCACAAAAATTTAAGTTTAAATTCTATTATATTTGAGATTATTTTTCGTAATACATTTACATTAGTGTTCATAAGGTTAAGTGTTATAATAGTGTTTGAATTTAGAAATATGTTTATTCACTTATTTTCTGGTTTCAATAATTGTTAACCTTAAGACCGATTTAAAAATCCTTTCTAACACAGGCCGAAATCCAACGATATCGTTAGAGATTAAGTCGACTTAAATTTTTCATAAAGCAGAAATAAAGCTTTATTGAAAAATAAAGCTTTATATAGGTCAGGTCGTTCTCGATATATCGTTCAATATTAAATTTTTCCAGTCACTTGAGGTAGAGGTTTCTGTTATGCTCAAGCAATAATTCTATTACAAAAATGTATAATTATTAGTGACTAAGAGTTAGGCAGAAATGAGATGTTTTGAAGCCTGGGATGAGATGTCAATGTTCTAGATGTTTCACATACTTAACAGCTGAATTTTTTCCCTAGTTCACAACAGCTCAAAAGTTTCATTCAAATAAACCATAATATAAACATATGCCCTATCATAATACGTGCAATAGAGATATCATGTCGATTTTAGTAATTATCTAGGCAATAATCCCATTAACTATATATGTGTTAATGCTTGCCGCAATGAAAAAGCAAAAATCGTAACAAATTTATCCACTTTAGTAAAAGTTTATCGTACATTATTACTTTGGAAACATGTTAAGGCAAAGTAATTTTTCTAATATTAATTACGATTGGTCAAAATAGATATATAAATAAAATAACACTAGGCATACTTTATTGCTATTTACTAATGTGTACAAATATTATAATTAATGCATAAATTATATAACATACATAAAAATACACCCTTACAAACTTATTTATAAATTATATTTAAATTATTTTGTTTCAGAATACTTATTTCAACTATGTAATGCCACTGTTTTACGATTGATACTTATAGTGGTAAGGCATAAATCGTTCAGCTGTGGATGGAAGCATTGATTCAGTGTGTGTGTGTAGAATCAGCTCCAATTCACATTCCTCTTAGTGCACCGTTTGAAATCTGACGCTGTCACCAATTGATGCCTGGAATCTGGGAGTCATGTTCATCTGAACAGACCAAAAATAGTCTGAGATATTTTTCATATCACTAATATTAATCTGTCCCCTCATGAAACAATGAGAACAACTCGTACCCGAGATTTTGTAGTCTAGGTGCCTGATGTCAAAACGTTGTAAAGAGTACGTTTTGAGAATCTCCGTCCCCAACTTTGCTTGGAAAAACTGCTCAAGCTATTAGGTATCACAGTTTCATGTCTAAGTCTGAGACTGACCAATTTAAGGCCCTGCACTTAGAGGAAGGTATAGCTGACTCTTCATACACATTGAATCAACGGTTCCCACAACATCGTAACAATATATTTATGACCACTCTAAGTATTAATCAAATATATATTATGATGATATTTTTAGATGAAATAAAAACTTAAACGTAGGCTAAATACTATGATTTATAAAATATTAACTTTTATAAAAATAGGAAGTAGAGAACGGAATTTCCGCAAAACTTTTTTTAAGTACATGTTTTTTTTAGTATAATCTCAAACCCTTTATTTGCGGTGAACACGCGCTTGTGTGTGTGTGTGTGTGTGTGTGTGTGTGTGTGTGTGTGTGTGTGTGTGTGTGTGTACGTGTGAATGGCCATTGAAATAATAACAAATTTAAATATTTTATGCTCGCTATTCAAGAAACCTCAGAAGGAGTAAATTCCTGAATAATTGCACGCTAAATGATAGGCTTCAGTTGTAAAATAGTGTGTGAATATATTAATTTATAATGTATTATAATATGTGGATGACGTAGACGACATTTAACACATGTCTATTCTATTCCCTATAGGTTGCTATACGAATGGAGTTTGTTCATTTATCATTACCTTATAAAAATGTTTATTCTAAAGACAGGTGAATTTTAAAAGATTAATAAATAAAACAATATGTTATAACAAAAATAATGCAGTTTCATTATGACCATTTCAGAAACCAGAGCTAATAATAAATAATTGAGGAGATTCCAAACAAAAGCAAACATGTCCATAAAAATAAAAATTTTAGTTAGCAGCTGATTTGAAATCATGAACATCATTGCTATCACTCCATTCACTTTTATTCATTCAAAAAAATACACGTCGTATTTAAAATAAACACTGAAATATGCAGATTCAGAAAAAAAGCAAAGAAACACATGTCCCCGCTTAGTTCCAAGCAGACACAAATATGTCCCTCTAGCCATTGGGAAGGCTCCATTTGATCATGTGATCTGCAATATTAAGATTTTTTTTATTTTCAGTTACCTGCTATTTGGGTTTGAGGTTATAATTCCAGTGTTTGTATTGCACAGTCTATCAATAATTTGTAATAGTGTTAATGATGTTTTAATTTATCAAGTTATGGAAAATATGGATGACAATGGTTTAGTCAGAATTGGTGATGCTAATCAAGGCTCAAGAAAGAAACCAAAGACAGCAAGTGTAAGGACATTAGCTAAGTTAAAACGACATGGTGCCCCTCTTGGTTGTCGTGTTTTCCAACCTTGTAAACATTTGAACAAAGGTGTGAAATGTGCTCTAGTGAGACCTAAAGATGCTTTGAACACAAGACAAGTCCTTTATAAGGAAGCAGAAAAGAACAAACAAAATGGAATCATTGCCAGCTGGGTAAGTCTAAATAACATTAAACGAAAGAGACCTAGGCCTATCTCAATTAGCTCAAAGAAACACAACTTTACTGTGAAGTATAATATAATTTCTGTAACTGGAAAGATAATAACTATGTGCAAAAAGTTTTTTATGCATATCACCCTTTTAAAAGCAACCCGCTTGCACAACATTGCTCTGAAGATAAAAAATGGAGAAACTATAACAGACAAGAGAGGTGGCGATAGGTGCAGCCAAATGTGTGAGCCCAAAAAACAGGCTCTGAGGTTATATTTATGCAATCTGAGAGGAAGAGAGAGCCATTACAATCGAAAGAAGTCGAAGAGAATATACCTGCAATCAGATTTAAACAAGGCAAAATTGCGTGTTATATACAATGCCACAGTGTCAAAGGATCTAACAGTTTCAAAAAGCATGTATAGCAGAGTTTTTAATGAGTTCAATATAGCGTTTAGATCCCCTGCCACAGATGTATGCTGCACTTGCTATGAACTAGATCTTAAAATCAAATCAGAAAAAGCTAAACCTAATGTAGATAAATCAGTCATCACCAAACTTATGTTCGAAAAAAGAATTCACAAAATAAGAGCTAAGTGCTTTTATGAACTCATGAGGGAGAATATAGATGACGAAGTAACTTTCTGCTTCGACCTACAGCAGGTACAACCTCTCCCCAAAACCCCCATCCAAGAAGCATTTTATAAAAGGCAACTTAGCTTTTACTGCCTCTGTGTTGTTGGATCAGATGCAAGAGATCCAGTATTTTATACTTGGACTGAGGAACTATTTGGACGAGGGGCAACCGAGGTATCCTCAGCTATTTTGCATTTTCTGATTTCAGAGGCAAAAAATTTGTCTGAAAATGTCCACACAATAAGACTGTTTTGTGATGGGTGTCCAGGACAAAACAAAAATAACCCCTTGATCAACACTTTGATGTATTTTCTAGGCACGGAAAGTCATAACTTAAAAGAGATTAGCATTACATTTCCTGTTAGAGGGCATAGTTTTATGCCCGCTGACCGAGTTTTTTGCAGAGTAGAGAAGTTATTGAGGAAGCAGCCTACCATGAGCACCAAAGAAGATTACTACACTGTCTACCAATCTGTAGGAGAAGTGCGGAAACCGGGAGATGAGTGGTCCTTGGTAAACACAAAATGTTTATCTTCAAGATTTAAGAACGTTGATCACATTTCTGAAAAGAAGAGAATTTTCTTAAAGAAGAGAAAGGCGGTAGTGGAAAAAACAACTGGCCGTCGTGAAGTTTCCACTGTTAAAGTGAAATCAACTGATCATTTCAGATTTCAAAGTGATACTGAACAGTTCATTTCCCTGCAGAAGAAGGGTTGGTCATCTACCAAGTGTTTTTCAACCCCTTTAGAGACTGTTCCACTTGGACATGCTATTAAAGCATCTAAGAAGAAGGACGTTGAATCGTTGCTGAAGTTAATGTACGGTGACGAATGGAAAAACCATACTAACTTGTCTTGGTACAAGATAATTCTTGAGAAGACACCGGAATGTCATAAAATTGAAGGTGTGAGTGTGACTGCTTGGAGCCTGATGTGAGACTGCATATCTGAAAATTTAATTATAGCCTACTTTCTGAAATAGTAATTCAACATAATATGTAATAAATATTGTATAGCATAAATAAAACTAGTATTATTACTATACATTTTATTTTTTACTGAATTTTTAAACCCAAGCAAAAGAAAACATGTCCAATGTAGGTTTATGCAAAAGCAAACATGTCCCTTGTGATCAGTCAAATAAGAACATGTCCATATTTTTATTGCTAATAACGAGCAAATTACGTGAAATATATTTGAAATGTGCACGTATTTTGACTCAAAAAGTTTACAACAATCATAACAAATATATCAATTTATTGTAATATTGCATAATGTTGTGATACTAGTTTTTTCCAAATTCCCCAAAGTTCCATTTGGGTGACATGTTTGCTTTTGCTTGGAACCTCCTCAATTCATCAACACATATGTAAAAGTATGTCGTTCAAGTATGGGTAAGTTATGGCGAAATTTTGTTCATTAAAAAACCTCGGGAATAATTGTTTCCCTTTGATTCATCTTTCCCTCTAAGCTTCACTTAGGCTGACTGATTGGCCACCATAAAAACAGAGATGCACCGGTAAATAGTTTATCAATATTATTCTTTAGTCACAAAATGACTGATACAATTAATTAAGCTATTTTTTTATGTTTGTAATGGTTTATAGGTGAAAGAAAATACTATTTATTACTATTAATAAGAAGTATAGCTGGGTCGTACTAATGAAGTCTCTCTAAATATTCTACTACGCGTTAAAGGGTTGGTTTAGTAACATTTATTACTTAATATTTTCTAATTTAAAAATGATACATTATCTTTTACTTTAACTTTTATGTTAGTACATTAAATTTTTGTACTGCAGACCTTTTATATGTAGAAAAATTCCGCCATTTAAAGCAAGATAAAAGAAATTACACAAAAAGACAAATAAACTTACACATCAAAAGATATAGTAAGTAATTTATAAAACAATCTTTTACAATTTCTTTTGTAATGTTAAAAATCATTCATTGTTATTTTATTCGTGTTACACTCTAACGATTGTAGCTTATCTGTAACCTGTAATGCTCTGCTTTTTTCTCCCGATAAGGTTGTAATGCCACAATAGCGTGTACTTTGTGCTCAGTGAAGAAACAAGCCTGTAATTAGTGACCCTTGTCAAGGAGTGAAGTCAGCTGTCCTATAATAAAACTCATTTGGCACGGGGGTTCATTTTGCATATGTTCATTGAGTATATTTTTACGTTAACTAAATTTCCATTATTTTTTTGGAATAAAATAGAAATAAGCTTGATTTATAATCTTGCATATTTAAAACAGGATACAAATTGTACATACTGTCAGCGAGGTAGGTTTCCGTAATTATTTAAGTATTATAAATATTTCAAACCATAAAGTACACATAATACTAATACATTTTTTAATTTTAAGACACAATATATAGAGTGTGTGGCCATGACTATACAATGTAAAATTTAGAAAATAAACATGGCCGAATAAAATAACATAAATGTGATTCAAAAACGGAAAATAAAAGTTTTTATTAATAAGAACCAACAAAAGAAACATTATTTCTGATGAACGTTTTGTAAAATATGTTAATTTTCTATGGTATATAGAGACATTTCTCAAAATGTATTACTACCTTTGTATTTAACGTAAAATTGTTAGTAAGAATGGATGTTAGAATCTCTAGAAATATTAATTAGATTGACTGAAACTGGAATGTTATAATTTTTTGACAAAATTAAAACGAAAAGTTTTGCACTATTTAAAAATTGCAAGAGACTATCATATGCCATATAAACTGCTAAATGCCTAAAACTTAAGAAAATATGATACATCGTTTTATGTTTTTGTCATTTAAGTACAGTATTAGGAGTTTTATTAGTGTGATATGATCAAAAATTTACTAGCAAAACACAGCTGGCTTTGGATATTTTATACCATCGCGACTTGGAACTAACTTTCAAAGTTATCCAATAATATCAGTTTAATGGCAAACACAAATTTCAAATATTAAGACCTATAATAGTGGATTGAAGATAAAGAAAACATACATTATATTCACTGCACGTCACACATATTTCATAAGAATAAGTATTAAAAATAAGCTAAATTTGCTGAAGATTACAAAAAAAAGCTAGAACTACTTTATGAAAATTGAATACAGTTAACGGTTAAAATTTAAATCGCTATTAAAATACGTACAACACTTCATTACTGCAACAACTTATACATTCTTTTTATCTTGTTCGATATTTATGTTAGATATCCGAATTAAACAGTCTATTTACATAAGAACGAGTTGCTATTATTATTTTTAAAGAACGCAGAGAGCCTATTTTGAAAATAAACTGCAATATTTCGAACTTCCTTATAAAATTAAGTATCGTAATTCCAAGATAAAAGAATTACAACAACTTTTGATCTTCCTATGCCTTCCCACTTTAAGATACATTGCAGTGGATATATTTGACCTGAACTTTCAATATATATATATATATATATATATATATATATATAGGACAGAGAGAGAGAGAGAGAGAGAGAGAGAGAGAGAGAGATGAGAGATGAGACGAGGAGAGAGAGAGAGTGAGGAGAGAGAGGGAGAGAGAGAGAGAGGAGAGAGAGAGAGAGAGAGAGAGAGTGAGAGAGAGAGGAGAGAGAGAGAGAGAGAGAGAGAGAGAGAGAGAGAGAGAGAGAGAGAGAGAGAGAAGGCACCCAAATATTTATTCGTGTTTTGAATTAAAAGTTGTGAAAAGTTTCATCTTGTAAAGTCGCACCACGTATAGATACAACGTGAATTTACGTAAAGTTATAAATAGTGCTATTGACACAAGCTCTTTTTGACATGAAGTTTGTATACATATACGAGGTACCACACAAAATGGGTGTCACTGTAACAACAGACTCGCTGTTTGTATATAAGGTTGGTATTTTATAACAGAAGAACTTTGTTTGCCCTAAATTATCATAAAGTTTTCACAGATTTATGTTACGTTTTCGCTTTAATTTTGGTCAATCAGAGTGTTATAAAGGCTGTTTCTATTATACAATTTTATTCAGTATATAGTTTGGATTTCAAATCTCGTATTTATTTACTGAATTATAAAAAATAATTTGACATATTGATACGTCACAATATTAAAATAGTTCATTATTATATTTGGGATGTCTACAAATTTTACAACTTTATTCTCTAAGGGCATTTTAAAACAAAATTATAATTCCATGAATTATAATATGAGTGATAGATATAAAAAAGAAAAAACTGTAACCCTTTAGTAGACACGTGCTTCCGCACTAGGACATCTTCAATGTCCTAAATTTACTATATAGGGTGATTAATGAAGTTATGCAGAACTGTGAGAGCTCATTCTAAATTTTTATTTTTTTAAAAGTTTGGGTTTGTATGTATACATTATTCTGGAAATGCTTTTCTGGGAAAACAAGTTAAGGTTAGCGAAGGATTTCGCACGAATTTCAGCTCACTATGTTCAATGAGGTCTTCTTAAAATTCTGCTAAGGTATATTAAGGCGCGGAATCAATCGTTTCTTAGAGGTTTTGACTCTGAAAACTGGTCTCAGAATTATAAGTTAAGAAGGTTTTGAAAAAACAGTCTAAAATATAAAAATGAAGTGAAAAATCACATTTGTGTCAACTTTGTGCACCAATAACTTTGTTATTTCAAAAAATAGATAAAGATAAAAAAAAAAATTGTAGAGGTTTTATTCTGAACAAAGTGGTGTAAATAAAGTAGACAGAAACGAATATCTGTTTTAATAATGAATTGTTAATCATAAACATTATTAAAATGAAACTAACTAGGCAAAAATAACGTAAACCATTTCAACTAAATCACAGTAAATTTGTAAACGTTTCTCCGCTGACCTCAATGCATTTTCTACTCGTATAAGGATGGATTTTGTCGCATTTCATAATTCAACTGAGCTTTCCTTTAACTTTGTAAAAGCTTTATTAATATTTCTAAGTACACAGACACCTCACAAGAATGCAATTTTATCTCGTAAACTATCTGAATCATCCTTTCTTACAAAACTTACAAACATTTAAGGCGTATGATGTAACCTGGGTGGCCGGTGTATAGAACTTCAAATCAATTTATTTCGAAAACGGTTGATTCAAATAGGTGGATTCAATCTTTTAAAAAATATGTCAATAGACCATCATGTTGAAAGTTGAATTGAAAAAGGAACATCTTCAAGCAGTATCGGTAACTCGTAATGAAGAAACTTTAATTACTTCTGACCTTCAAACCCTCTTGAAAAATAAATAGTCCAATCAGCAGATCATGATTAATACCACACCGAGGGTTAGTCACGTCTACCACGAATGTTTGTGTCGTAAATTGTTAATACCATCACGAGTGGACTGTGACTAATCGGAAAAAAATATACGTATAAAATATACTTAGTGTATTACTGCAGGGTGTATACTTCGGTTTTTAGCACATTTTATGTGGAGGTGGTGGAATACTTAGAACAAATCTATAAAAGGAATAGTTACCCTAAACACGTTATGGTGGGATGGTTTTTTTGACCAAAATATTTCTCGGAACTGCAGAAATTTAGGTTAAGAATTTGGAGTCTTTGATTTAGAGATCCCAGAGACTAGAAATTCCTAGAGGCAGAGCTAAGTTTATCAGAATGTAGTATCTGTCACATGCAGATAAGTCTTTAGTGTCAGAAATACATTATTATATTACTTAAATAAGTGTGGAAACATACCAAACAGGCAGTATGTTTATTCTGGCTATGGTATAATTTAATTGTTTTTGTTAAGTATATAAGTTTATAAATACAGCACATTTGTATTCTATTCTCTATTGTATATGCCTAAACATTTAAAGAAAGAATATTTACAATCAAACGTAAAAATCTACTCAATGGATATAAACAAAATGAACCTTCGTGTCAAAGGTGTTTTATTACAGGGCAGCTAACCTCACTCCGTGACAAGGGTCGTGTAATGACAGGCTTGTCATTTTACAGATTACAAGGTACACGCTATTGTGGCATTACACCTTATCGGGCAAAAACTATAGAGCATTACAGGTCAGAGTTTAAAAATAAAATATCACAGAATGTATTAACTATCACATAACGAATTTTAAATTATTATGTAGAAAGATTATGAGTCATTATCAAAATATAAAGTTAGTTATTAGAATTTTTGGAATATAATTTCTTTATACTATTCATTTAAAAAGTTTGTTTTAGTAAACTTTAACTCTATTAATGTAATTTAATTGACATATTTTCTCTTTGCATAAATTTTGTTGTAAATTTCTGAGTATGTTGTTTATATAAAAGGTATGTACCGCAAACATTTACTTGACCAGCATATTAGTTAGTACTGTAGGTAATGTAAAAAATGGTGAATATGATACTAAAAGCAGTTTTGGAAAATATTAAGTAGTTGTTGTTAAAAAACAGCCCTTTCACACAAAGTAAATTATTTGAATTGTCTTCATGTATATAACCAAGCTATAATTCATATTTTAATTAATAAACATTATTTTTATCACCATATTGCAATTATAAATCAAATATAGTCTACTTCATATTATCACGCATTTAGAAAGTACCAAATTTTATAGCTAATATTTAGGTATATTTTATAGTTAATGTCGCCAATGTGTGCTTCTCTCCTCCGTTAGGAAATGGACACTCAATCGGCTTAATGGAAAAGATGAATCTGGGAAGTACAAATCCTTCGAAGTTGACATGGAACTTTCCTTCATTGAAAGCAACACAATTCTTTCGCCATAATTTTTTATATTGTTGAAGGACATAATTTGACCTAAATCTTGATTCACTATTAATTATAACTCTGGTTTCTGATATAATCGCAATAAATAGGGAGGATTTGTTTTAGTTAACTTTTAGAAATATGTAAATTAGTAAAATAATTTTATTATTTAACTATCTAGAAAATTTACTGTGTTTCTTTACCGAATAAGTTAAATCTTGAATCGTTGTTAATAGGTATTTGGCTAGTATTACCAAATTTAAAGCAGAGTTGTAATTTTAATTCAAATGAATCAGTTATTATGGAAAAGACATCTAAAACAAAAACAATTATAAGTATAGAAGTGGTATCGGTTTAGATGAATGTAAAAAAAACAGCCATGAGCTAACTTTCTGTACTGTCCTCGTTTTCATCAGTACGGGACCAAAGTTGCTATTTGAGGTCTACATACGAGGTCATTTACAAGAAGTTCAAGCTTTAAAAATTGCTGGCATGTTACTAAGATAAAACGAGTAATGATTCATTTATATTCGGATTTATTATTGAATTATTACTTTTATATTATTATTTGATGTTAGTATTTTTATTTAATTACTTATATCAACTTATAAAGAAATGCAGCCCTAGGAGCTGGATCTACTGCAAATGTACAGTAGTACAGCCAAATACATGTTTCATTCTTGACGTTGATTACTATTGTGAGCTCAAGAGATTAAGAGTACCAGTGTTATATAATTGCTTGTATACTTAAAGTTTGGGAGTGGAGGGCACATTGAATATGCACATTGAATCGACGTTTCATACCACAGTTAAACAATGTATGTCTTACCATTATATATCAATCGTACAACAGTGTCGTTAAATAATTTAAATAAGTAATTGCAGAAGCAAAATAATTTTGAAATATTTTTACAAACACACCGGTTAGGTTGTAATATTACTTCATGTTTTTTTTTTGTTATATCCGATACGATAATATTAAGTATTTGTACATAGTTGTACATTGCAGTACAGTATTTTCGTACCGAAATTAAATATCTAATTTGACTGTTCTTAATTAATATTAATTGCATAACTTGACATTAATACTCTATTTAGCCAGTATACTATTGTGCGGTAAAATTTTACTAAAGTGGAAAATTTATGTGTATTTCGATCCTAACTATATAATTTCGGCCAGCATTACCTCGTATACGGTTTATGAGATTATCGTCCAGAAAATTGCTAAATTTCGACAAAATATCTTCCTTGCATACATTGTAATAAAGCTTATGATTATGACATGGTGAATTTAATCGGAACTTTGTGCAATTAGAATACCATTATTGGTGTATTCCAATAAATTACGTAATATTTTCCTCCTGTGCAAAAAGTAATGTTTATATTTACTTATCTGCCACATTCATGACCACGATTTGTATTATGTATGTACCAGAGAACCATACCCAGCTACAGATAAATTTCAATCACTGTTTTACCCAAAACAAACTTTTAATAATAATTAGGATTTAACTCGTTAAAACCTAAAATGCATCGGAATATATTTGAACAAATAATACAAAAAATATTTAAGGGGTGTAATATATTTGGTGAACCGATTAAAAATAGTGCTTACTTCTTAATGAAAATACAAAAATGTTCGCTACCGCTCGGCCAAAGCTTGTAGAGTGAATTTTGGTATCATCGAACTCTATGTCGCTAATACATTAATTCCTAAGTATGCGAATTCATACAAATATATTTAGTTAATAAGCCAGTATATTTTCAATACATTTTTACGCGTGTCAGTCCGTTTGAACGATATCTCAGAAACTAAATCACCTATACACTCAAAATAGCTTCGGCTCTTTATAAAAAAATGGGTTTGATAATGATGTAAGTCACTCGACGAGACTTGGTTATACATTTAGAATATAGTCACATTGTCTTATGTGCAACCATGATGGCAACCACAATATTACATAATAAATACATTTATACAAAAATAAACTGAATAATACCTCATCATATGACACAGTAATATTTCAACCTACCTACATGCTAAGCTATGAATTTCTAATATTACATGCAATATCAGCACATTATTTTACGTGACGCTTAGTAGGGTACACCAGCTTTGTATTGTATGTGGTGAATCAGTATTCTACTATAGAATCTTATTAATTTTTCTTAAAAGAATAAAGATAAGAAATATATCTGCAAAATATTGCGTTTCGCTGTTTCATATTTGGAATAGTGTTGACTACTAAGGTCATTGAGCTTTCCATTTTTTCCAACTTCCCATGGATTGAATGAACAGAAACAATAGACTCATAGTTTCCGCAGTTTACTCTTTTGCACTGTTCCCGAGCGGAAGATAAAGGGCTCTGAGAGGCTATTATACAACGTATAAAAAAAAAACACAAAAACATTTCATTTAGTACACGAACTCGTATTTCCAGAGCGTATACCATATCGATGCTTTAGACTTACAAGTTTTATAGCTCCAATAAAAGGGTAATAATGGATATTTACCTCTATAACTTGATGTCAATAGCGCACCCAACGTCAATTTTTGACCCAATCAGAAGAATGACCTTTACAGAACACATTTTCTTTAGTTGCACCAAACCTAAATGGTCGTATATACCCAAGGCGCGTGGAAGAGGGTTTATACCACCTATTCCACGCGCCTTGGTATAGACCAGCATCACCCATGATTTTTAGACTGCAAGATGTCTCGACACCTATGTCAGTGTTAATACTGTAAGCTTTTTATAGCCTTATTACACTTGCAACTAGGGTATATGAAGTAGATAACTTACTAAAATATTGCAAGTATATTATTTGTAATGCTTAATACTAACTTCTTTTTAGAATCTCGGTTGAAAAATTTTAAGAGAACGTATCACACACATACACAGAATTGCCCTACCGTAAATTAAATCATGATCGTGACGTTTGATGATGACTTTATTATTTAATCAGACACCAGACAATAAATCCTTGTGCGTCATTCGTGATGAGAGTACTCAATAAAGCCCTAAGGATAGCTAGCATATGCATGAATAGAAACAAAAGTGTATACCGAAAAAAATGAAGAGCTATTGCGTCATATTTCTTGTAAATAATGAATATTATATAAACATAATATTGTTGGGGATATATGCATTTTTGGGATTTTAAACATTGCATGTTTGCTTGTGTGTATGAAATAAAAAATAGGTAGTCTGTATTTAATTTTTATTGAAATACTGTAACTATAAAATCAATAGTGAATAAAGAAATAAAATCAATTGTGATTAAATTTAAGTTTATTGTTCGTTAAAAATAAACTTCTACTCTAAATGTAGCTTGGTTGGCAAACCGTGCAGTATACAAAGAAGAAGGCGCAGAGTTTGTTAACAAAATGGACTGAGCAAGCGCACATCCTATCTATGCCGTGGTCTTCCAGGACGACCTACATTTTGTGCAATTCGTTGTTGTGACGAAATCCTTGAAATTAAAATAAGACTTTTCGGGAGGTCGGAGGTCTGTAAATAGTTTCAATAAATTATTACCTATTTTATGATATTATAAACAATATTTATCAGTTGTAAACAGTAAACGAATGGGGGAGTAAATTCTCTAACAGTATTGTGTGCTATAGGTCTACTTGTGTGCTGTGAACGGTGCCTCCAATGGTTGGGTCATCATAAAACTCTTTTATGGCCAGAAACAATTTTAAATCAACTACAGTAAGAACTAGAGATCTGGCAGGTAAATACCCTAATCCTCCTTGAGTACACTACCAATTCGAGTACTGTTTGATGTTTACGTGTATGTAGAGTAATAAACTAAACGAAACAAAAATAATAACAACAACTTAATTTGGACACCTAGGAATAAAACACATCGTGTTATTAAATATTTTTTGCCACCATTTAGAAACGGATAAAAGTATCACTCTACTTATGTTCAAGTTTAATACTATTTAAAATTTAAACGGCCCTCTATATCAGGAGTACATTGTAAATTTAAGTATTTGAATCGAGTTTTTAACGGATGGATAACCGATAGCTTATGTGCAATCCTACATCATACCGATATATTGTGGACGGTACTCTTGGAGATTATGTAAAAGAAGCTAAGCCCTTAATAGATCATCAGTGGTTATCTAATTTTCTCGATATCAAAGTTTAAATTTGTCATACCTGTACGTGTGCCTCATTTGTAAATTTTTCAACCCGTGAAAACATTATACTTAATTTTTACTTCACAAAGTCCTAGAAAGATAAGGTTTGGACACATAAGTATCTCATGACCTGCAAATAAGATTTAAAAGATGATCAAGTTGTTGGGGTTTAAAAAGGGTTACAGCCCCTAAAAAACAGTCTTTTCAACTTTTCGATGACTTACAATGATTAAACTTGAATTACACGTGGTTGAAGCTTTCAATAGAGAAAAGTAATTATTTTTTACGAAAATAAAATACTAAATGCATAGTTGTATTTATTTGTATATTTTCATTATTATTACAACGATTTAATCGCTATTACGGTACCAAGATCACATTATACCATAATTAACTACAATGATAGGAAATAGACGTTGTTGGAGCGAGGAATATTTAAGACCGGTTTATTCACATTTCTAGAAAGTAATCGCTAAAAGTAAAAAGTCGGCTAAATAAAATTTAAATATATTATAGATTACATTGGTCGAGGATTTCCGCCTACAATCGTGCGCCAATATTTTATTCCGTGTACTTTTACGAATATAAGACATCATTACTATCTTATCAGACAAACAATAAAACTAAACAAAATAACCATATCATACTCGGAAGTTTATTAGAATTTAAGTAGGATCAGGGTGATATGGGATTTTGGCATCATTCAAAAGTTTTAAGGAAAAATGCCACTTAAAAGTTATTCACAAATCCATCAACTAATGCCAATATTAGATGAAATGTTATCGTTCTCCGGCAAAATCAAAAAGTAAAACTCAACTATGACCATTAATTTAATGCTAAAACCTCGCTAAAAATATGAAACACATTTGTGTATACATTAAACAAAAACCAGAAATTGTGCAATGTTATAATTAATAAAATGACGTTTCCACATTAGCTTCATTAATCTCATAACATAACAAGTTTTTAATTCTATAACATGAAAATTGTATAACTCAGGATAGTTTTCCCTAAGTTAACATAACAAAACTATTAAATAAAACAAGTTTATCAAATTCTAAATAAGAAAAAGTGTCCTATTATTAAACGTAAACTGCAATACAACAATATAAATACTTTCTTGTTTATAATTTTAAACACACGACTATAAAAATACAATACAATGATGGGAATAATATCTTATTCACATAAACATATATTATCTATCTTGGACATTGATATTCAGGTCATAAAACGTAAATCGCTAAGAATTGAGGGCATAGTTGCGATGACGGAATTGAATATTGGAAATGGCTTTACATTTGATATAATTTACCCAGTAAATCATTCTCGATTACAGAGGTATTGTGTTTGTTTTAGTACTTTGTAAAGCTATAATCATAATACAACTAAGCTGCAGTGGTGTATGTTTATGTTATTTATTTCTGTACAATGAATCAAGTCAGCTAGCAAATTGGTCCACTTTGTCAAAAAGTTCATATTTGCCTTATGATTAGCAAACATATTGCGTTATATTTTGTATTGTACTATATTGAATCTTGATGCCCGATGTTTCATATTATTAATTCACTGCAATTAATTTACCAGAACTAATCAATTCAATAAAAACTAATGTATTTAAGAATGTCAATGTATAAATAATTTAAATAAGTTTATAGTGGTAAAAATTACAAATTTGTTTTTTACGGAAATTTGTTTAAGATTGAGTAATGTTTGTTTTCAAACAAGTTTCATCAAATATAATTAATTTTACATTCCTTAATACAAAGCATTATACAATGTTATTTAGGTCTTGCATAGCGACAAGCCTTCACTATTAGACTAAATGCATGACTAGCTAAGATATACTACTGTATATTCAGTATTTATGTGTTAAAGAGATTTAGTTTTTTTGAGTTCGGTATTGCTTTTGTGATCTGTAAGCTTTCAATACCTATTCCAGAGTCTGATTACGTCCTTGTTTTTTTACAGAGAGAAACTGCCTGTGAACGTAGTTGGCGTCAGGGTGAATATATTTTGTACCTTTTGAGTAACAAATTGCCAAAATCTGCATTTAAGAAATCTGTTATTAAAAAAAGTAAGCCTAAGTCCTTTGGAGCACATGAGGTTGTTGGTATAATGAAAACATTCAAGATAAAATTTCCGATTGAAACGAATTCACCCTTTTATCTAAGGCTAGCTAATCTCAAAGCTACATTTCTAAGAATCTTAATGCAATAAAAATATCGGTGTAAATGTAATATACTAGGAATAATATTTAGATATTGTTGAAATATATGAGTGAATTTGAGAGCTAATCAAGGTTTACTCCACAAAATAGCTTTATGTTTGTCGTCAAATATAGAGAAGTTCTAGATTTCACAGTATAACTACTACAAAAACATGCAAGGGCTGTAAATATGGAGTAAAGGACTGGTAAGCGCAGGAAATTCTGAACTATATAATAAATTTGGATTGGGATAGGCGAGCAGGTTGGTCTAAATTTTAGCATCAATACGGATTTGCTTGCCATATTCAATTCGTGTAATAATATTCTGTTAACGGTTGCTCAATCGATTAGTGTATAAGTTATTAAATTGGCAGCAGAGAATACTGAAAAATTAGAACAGTTAAAATAATGATATCAATGGTGGATATACTCGTAGTTGTATAACTTTTGCGCTTGGCGGTTCGTGGCACAGATTGGGGGCGTTTCAATAAATGGAGAGTAGTAGTTACTGCAATTAGTGTGAATACAGGGAAAGTAATAGATGCTCTAAAATTATCCAAACATTTAGGATACCTTTAAAGGTTTTACAAAGAACATAAAGCTAACTGTACAGATAGCCACATGAGTTTCAGATGAGGCAAGAAGGTAGAGTGGTTAATATTTCTACGCGGTCAAAACTTTCCATAACTTCCAATGAAAGAAATATCGTGGTTTTGAAGATACTGCCTCTATCTAGACTCTCACACAAAACCGTATGGCCTTGAACTTGTAATTGAAAAATTAGAATGCGTCGGGCTTGTACAAAACGTATGTCAACTCGGCTACGGAAGCCAAAGAACAAAAAAGCAAAGAGTACTGTAATATTGCATAACCATTAATGTTCGTGGAAAAATTAAAGGGGATTAAATATAACAAATTTAAATTTTCTTTAGTCCCACCAGAAGGAGTACTGATAGCCAGCAAAAATGTAAGAAGCTGTGTGTGCTGTTTATGTAAATTTTTTCAACAGTAACTTAGAGGCAGCACACTGGATTTGCCACAAAAGAGTGATTAGAGGTGTAGATTTCCTAACTAGATAATTATGAAGAGCAATGTACCCTACTTGTTATTGATATGTATAAAATAAAACCTATTTTAAATTAATTGGCATCTTCAGTACTCCTCACGAAATTTTTGTATGGTGGAACATAAAACATAAGCAAGTCACAAAACAATATGATCTGTTCCTGCATTTCGAAGAAAACATTTGTCAAGAAGAATACACTTTAGTTTGGTGTGTATAGGGCCTTAACTTGTTTAAATTAAGAAAAATATTGCAAAGTGTCAAGTTTTTGCAACGCTAGGTATTTGCCTTGGAGTGATTTGTGTTATTGTGAACAGAAAAATCAAGCTAAGAATCGACATTCCTGAAAAAGATACAGATTAAATGGACAGAAAGTGTTATAAAAAAGTCTCCTGTACCGAAAAGGCGGTTTGAAAATAAGACCGAAGCAGAGTAAGACAGGAAATCTAACAAATAGAGCTGGAATAAACTGAGTTAGATTTATGTTTTGTATTAGTGTAGTATTTTAATATTATATTAAATATTCAGAAACTTTAAATTTCTATTACTTATGTAACTTTTATTCAATAACTACTAACGTCATCATTGCAATTGTTTTTAATTTCTAGGATATTCAAAAGTTGTAATTTTTTTGAGCTTTTGGTAGAATAATGATTAGTTATTTTCAAAACACAAGTTTTATGATATTTTATCAAAAAATTAAATATATTGTAATTTTTTAACTAAAAGTTTTCTGGTTAAAGTTTTGAGAAAATGTACTGAAAGAAAAAAGTTATAATAATTTCTTATATAGTATATGAGTAACAGGTACATAGCTTAAACAAACTATATTTGGCAGTATTTATTATTATTTTTTCATTATATTTTAAGATTTTTTACAAGTATATGAATTTTTAAATTTTCTTAAACAGTTCATGCTGAAAAGAAAGCTTATTTAAATCAACGTTAAACTAAAATATCAGTAAAATTCTCCTTTTAAACAACAGATGCGTTGATAAACTTACAAATAATATAGTTATACCTGGCGAATGTTGTAAAAGTTTTGATATTATGTAATTATTCATAATCAATAACCATTTAAAAAAATTTAAAATTTCAACACCAAAAGGTGTATACAAAGATTTTTTGTACAAAAAGGAGAAGTCTCTGGAAAAATTCTACGATGATGTACAAGGAGCATATAATAGATATAAAATAATACAGTCCATGGAAATAAATTACAAGTATTTACACAATTTTGGTATATAAATTAATGTGACATATTATTATCTTACTTAAGGCAGCTTTTTGTTGTTGACAGTTTCAAAACTTAATTAACTAGGACTGTATTACGTACTTTGTTTTTTATTATAATAATAAACGACACGTATTAAAAATAATATGAGGTATAATAAAATACAAAATATAACAGGGAGAATCTGCATACATATTACATATTTTCAGACATGATAACATGAAGTAAAATTTGAAAAAGTGTTAATATACATTTTTTATTTCAAAATTAATTTACCATCTATCTAAGTTGGCCTAAAAATAATTAAATTGTTTCGTAAATATTATATAAAATAAGGGAGAAAAATTCGAGTAATTTCAAACTACTTATAATAACAGTTTTACTGTCCGACGTAAAAACCCCCAAACATTGTTTTTAAACATAAATAAAAAGTTGTTCTCACATTTATTTGTCAGTGATTGTAACCTATCTCCAAGTTTAGATTTATAACATTCTAAACTCAAAATGATTAATCTGCCATTTTAAAGAATATGCCCATAATTTCCCTGGTTTTCTTTAAGGAGTTGTAACGTAATCTTCTGGTAACGGGTACGTATTGGTAGCCTTTATATACAGCTTTCGACTTCTATGTAATTTTATTACTTGCTTGATCAGTAACACTCAGACTTCAGACTATCTTTTTTACGTAGACAAAGATAGAAAAAAGTGTAAGGAGGGGGAGTGAAAGAGTTAAATAGAAGTTGATAGAAACCCTCTAGATAGGCAGCTTCAACCCTACTCTCTCAGCCTGCTAATTGTCTTACTTTACACTCCAATACGATTACTATATAAATTGAAATTATTGAATAGAAACATCTGAAATAGTTAAAATAATACTAAACGTCTGTAGATAAAAATTTACAATATTGTATAACTACAAGCTATAAATTTATAAATAATAATGCAATATATAACATAACATAAAAAGCTGATCCTAAGGTAAAAATAAAGTTTCTTATTTCGCTGTAAGGTCTGTATCAATCCCGCTTCAGTAGACTGCGGATATCAGATACACATTATTCATGTTTTCACTCGATGTATTCGCAATCAGTTCCATGCCAAGAGAGGTTTGATACTCCAGCAGCTGCCTCTAAAGATATCTTAGCCTTTTTGTATAAATGGAAAATACGTTATTTGGTGTCTATGTAAAATAAATACTCAGAAACTTAAATTTTCCCAATAATTTTAAATATGCACACTGATAATAGTAATAATTCTTTTATTGATTTACGACTATAATTTACTGCATGCAAAGGCCAGTTTTATATAAAATTCCTAAATATACACATTCGTACTTAAAATACACATACAAACATAAATTTCTTCCTCAATCATTCCTAGAATCATAGAACATGAGACTCGGGTCTATGAATAACTAATGGTCATATTGAAATTTTGATTCTCCAAGCAGCGGCCAGTCGTGTAATCTTCAACATAATAAATTTATTTGAAAACAAATATATATATATATATATATATATATATATATATTTGTTACTATGGCACTTAACTGTTTAAACCTTGACTATATATATATATATAATTTCAATAAACATTATATATATATGTGTAAATGTAATATGTGTGTGTGTGTGTTTATATGCAAAGTAACGAGTATAAAACAGTTACAAAAATAATTACACTGAATTCAGTGTTTATCTGGTTGTAAGAATTCTTCAAATTAAATTTAAAAAATAATGAAATAACAATTATTGAATATTTTTATTTCTCTTTTCTAAAGATAAAGAAATGAATATTACGTTTATAGCTTATTCAAATACTAATATTTTAATGCTATTAATCTAAATATTTTTACTTACAACTATCAAAGAACTCAACACTTTATCCGAAACAACTCTGAACAATATATCACAATTTACCTCATTAAACCGTAAAAAAATATTTCGCGCCTGCGTACCAATACACTTCCACTGACGCTCACATTACTTTTACGGGTCTACAAATAAACACAGCGTTACACAATTCTGTTTATTTTCATTAAATACTAATGTTCATGATACATTATGTTTGTTTGGTTATCATAGTTTTTACTCCTTTACAACTAATTTAACTTTCACTTTGACTTATTACTATGTCCAATTTTAAACACGATTCTTCCTTACATAAACAATTTATGCTCTTTTGATTTTCTTACCTAATACTTAATATGCTACGTAAAATATGTAGTTACATTATGTCCTCTTTCTTTTTGCCAAATTATTAAAAAACAAAAATCAAAACAAATGAAAAAGTAACTGCAATTTCATTCATATTGTCTTAATAGAGACAAATCTGGCCTAATCTATTCAGTAATTTATATAACATTTATCTAGGATCTATATGGTTACTTTCTTTATTATTGTAATCTTCTAATTCATTGAACATAAAATTTAACCATTGTCGTTAAAACATTAAAACGAGTTTAAAACCATAAAAAAAAACTAAATGGAGTAAAATGAAAAAAATGAAATAATGATTTATTCCAGCATTTTTTTACATAGAAAAAAGAACAAAAACTCTTTCTACGGAATAAGAACTGGCCACGTTTACAAGTATTGCGGCCAGATTGCCAAAAAAGAATAACAACAAAAAAGCTAGAGTCCAGATTTTCAATTGAATGACACAGAGCCGCTCACTGTGACGTCTGTTCTTTGTATCACACTACAAAATACAGTACATTAAATTATACAGCCACCATTACACTGTTATATTTAATAAAGCAATACAATTAATAATTTTTTTAAAAAATATCAAAACTATTTTAGCAATAATAAAGTTTTAAATTTTTATTGTTCTAAATTACAATAATTTAAAATAATTACAAATTACTCAAAGAAAACAACCATATTTTTACCTTAAAGCTAAAAGTTCTTAGTCCTACCGATTCTTTTATTGACAAGGGTTAGCTTATTAAAAAAACGTTAGCGCCACTATGACGAAATGAACATTTTAAACGACGATTTATATACTTTTTGGAGTTATAAAATATTCTACGATTTATATTACGCGTTAAGTATATAAAGATCAGTACTTCCAGTATTGCCGCGGGAGATCGGTTCTCTGGTAAAATAATCTAAGAACTTTATAGTATATAAGTATGCTGAAATGGGGCAAAATGTTTAACTCCATAAACAAAGGAAAAGAACTGTCACGGATTTTTTTTTCTTAATGTAATTCGTTAAAAAGTGATTTTGAACGACACGCAATTTTTGAATTAGATATTTATATGCACCACCCCAACAAAACCACCCCATATTGTAGTCTGGAGTCAACTAAGGCAAAATACAAACGTTCTTAATTACATGTGTAGAGCAGAAATTTCTTTAGAAAGTAAAATTTTCTTACCGAAGATTTAAGTGTTTTATGTAAAGAATTTATATGTTTTTCCCAGTTAAGTTTTTCATCTAAAACTATCCCAAGATATTTGAATTCCTTCTCTTTATTAATGGTCACACAATTACAGCTATTCTCACAAGAACGATTGATATGATACTTTAAAACTAGAAAAAAAATTGAATCCTTTTAAAATCAAAATTTACATATTTTGTCTTGGCTAAACATTTATTTGCATTGAATTTAATTCACACCAATTTCTTAATTTATGCAGATCGTCATTTAGAATTTCAGAAAGTGTTTCAATATTTCCATGACAGTAAAAAAGTGCAATGTCATCAAGCAAAAGCATTTGGTTTTCCATTGAGGTTTAACTCCAGCAAATCGTTAATAAAAAACCAAAAAAAGAGTCGCTGAGATGACAGAACCCTGAGGAACACCTAGCTTAACCGGTAACGCTGAGCTGAGACATTCACCCACACGAACACGCTGCTCACGACTAAAAAGAAAACTACGAAACCATTTAAGCGCAATCCCTCTCACACCTGCGGCCTCCAACTTGCGAAGCAAAGTCTCGTGGTTTACTAGGTAAAAACGCTTTTTTAACAATCGATAAATAAAACAGTAGATTTATTTCCTTCGTTCATGCTATCATATATCAAGTCAGTTAAACACACGAGCGCATCTTCAGTAGATTCTACCTTTCCTGAAACCGTACTGACTAGTACTGAAAAACTTTATGTTATTGAGATGTTTAATACGTCTTATTTTCATTAACTTCTCAAAAATCTTTGAAAATACAGATAACAGACTAATTGGACGCAGATTATCTAATTTTAAAGATGACACTTTTTTGAAAATAGGAATCATAGTAGATTGATTCTGCTTTGCCCAAATTCTCAAACAAAGTTTTCCTAACACCAAGGAAATAATTGAGTAGACGTTGACTGCAATCAAACTGACACTGTGACAACTGAGACGCCAAAACTTCACTGCAACAATGACAAGATGACAATATCTTTAGCTGTGTTGTCAACATTGTCTGACACTCTTTAATATTAGGTAATGTCTTGGCAGTCATTTACTATAATAAAGATTCATAACTGAATTTGTATTTGGAATCACTGAAATTCATTGCTTGCGCACGTATATTTAATTTGAGTGTTTTTCGTTTACATTTTACTCTTTAAAGCAATTTGTCATATATTTACTTACGGCCCGTCCTATACTGTCTATTTTAATATAAAACTTTTAATAAGAAAAACCCACAAAAAAATTAATTAACGATAAGTAGGTTTTACACTCTTTCCGCAAGAAAATGTAATTATTTGTGTTAAAGTGAAATGTATAGATTATATTTTATAAAACGTAGTAACACTGCCTCAATATGTAATCCTCATCTGTATTCATGAACAGAGTATGGAATCCAGACTTAGGTATGTGTTGAGTATTCAGCATCACGGATGGCACACAAGGATTTATTGTTCTGGTCTCTGATTGAATAATAAAAACGTATGTCAGTGGCGAGCCTCCTGAATATGAGTAGGTCGTGTTTTTTTACCCATTTGTGTCATTATTGTACAATCAAGATTATAAAAATTTAGAAATAAAATGTAATTTTTATTAAGATATTAAATATACTTACAAAACCATATTAAGATGCTAATTCAAATAATGATCTCAAGCTTAGGAAAGCCTAAAACAACAGTATTTATTGCTGGTGAGAAAGTAAGTCTACCAAATAGCTTGAGTCAAAAACAGCACAGGAATTTAGATCCAACTAATAAATTCCACCCACTATATTTGCGTTTCAATATTTTATTAATTCCTAGAAGGGCCTAGTTTTACCTACGTGACTCTTAAGGAGCTCGAGTGCATTTTTTGTGTTATTTACTGTGGTTAAGAACCTTTAATTACTGTTTTTCCTGTTAAGGTTGTTAGTACAAGCAATGAATACAAACCAAATAATGTTTGTACTCATTGGTACAAGGAACCGCTTAAAGAATTATTTTTTATTATTAAATTTACGGTTTGTTTTATTTGTATTAAGCTCTATGTATTTGTAGCTTTGTATGTCTTGTAATTTCCCCTTACGGTCCTGTCGAAAGGTTTAATGCCACAATAGCGTGTTCTATATAAATCGGTGAAGTGAATACCCTGTCAATATAATAACCTTGCTGCGGCAGTGGGGTTAATTTTATTTTCATAAAACAGCTTACCCACGAAGGTGCACTTCTTTTGTTCTAAGGATGGATTTTATTTTTTATTCCAATAATCTATGATTTATAAACACGTCAATTGATCGAAATCAATTCAGGAAACATTAGTGTGGAATAAATTTTTTGATAAATATTGTACACAAAATATCACTTGATTATTGATAAGACTACCTGTTTACAGCTCTGGGAAATTTGAAATAAACTGTATGAAACGATTCTTCATCCAAAAACGTTCTGTGTTAAAAAAAAAATTGGGCAATAGTCACGTTTTTATTGGAATTCTTACTTATAAACCTTTTGCAGTGTAGAAAAATTGTCATATAATAATATTTTTACAAAACGTAAACTGAGATAAGTATCGCGTACAAAAGTACATACCTTACTGCACTTCCCGTTTGGTTATAAAAAAGTAAAATAAAGAATATCTTATTTTACCAGGCGAAGTTAGGGCTAAGAAGCCCTCTCTAACACTTAACCTGGGGACCAACGGCTTATAGGTGACTTCCGAACCACCACCAATGGCCGGGCAGGTGGGCCGCTTGTAAGGACAGGAATCGGTCAGCGGTCACCTATCGAAGCAGCAGCCACACTCGACGTTGCTTGATCTGGTTATCTTGCGATAACCGCCGTACCCACTACACCCATTGGAACACAGGTATGTTACCAATAAGGATATCTTTCAATTTTATAAATTTGATATTTATTAACACATTTCTATACAGAATAAAATACATTCAATTATTTACAAAAACTATAGAAGCGCTTTGAAAATCTTTTTTTAATGTCTCCATATTGTGTCAAAACTATTCATTTTCTGGACAAAATTTGTAATTTAACCTAATTTACAAATTCATAGATTTCAAATAATTTGATGCTATAATTTTAGTGTTTTAGCTTTTTTTGTAGAACCCTTTTTTAAATCACCGAAACACATCATAACATATTAATAATGATAATGCGTTATACTCATGTGTTATTTTCTTTCTTAAAGGAAAATAAATGTCTTGCAGTTGAGTAAGAATGGTTCTGATTTAGTTTTATGATGTTTTATGAGCATTACAGACTATGCTAGCAACATTTAGAGAAACATTTGTAGAGTTTGTGTCAAAAGTGCAAAAAATATTAATAAAAACTATACATTTTATTTTTTTAATTAGGCTATACGGTTGATTGTACACAACACGTGTTTTTTCCCTAGAGCACGACCGCGCGCAGTGGTTGGATTCTCATAAAAAATTCAGCTCATTCTAGATTTTAGGTTTGTTTCGGGAAACCAGTTGTGGATGAGTGTTTATACTAAATTTATTTGTATTTTTTCTGTAATATTTATTTATTTATACTATAAGTATTTTTAATATATAGTTAAGAATAATAGCCAGTAAACTATTGGCTATTAAAAAACTACGAAAAATATAACCATATTAGGTTTCTAATACATTTATTTCAATTTTTCAATGTATTACGCCACTTTTTAACCTGTCCAAAATTTATGATTTTTAATAAATCATGCTCAATGATTTTACAACTGCAAGTTCGATTAGATACACGTATCTTCGATTATTCCACTTAAATTCAGATTTAAAATTAATTAGTTGTGGAAACGGTGTTCAGTAAAACGTTTACTACTACGTTATTGGTTTATTGTTATTGAAATGAACATGTGTCATGCGTTATTGAAATGTATCATGTGTCTATTAGTACCATATTGATACCACGATAATACAGGGTGATTCAAAACTAAACGGATATCTCTCGGGAGCTTATTCTATAGCTAAAAACAAGTAAAAAAGTTCATATAACCATATGCCCGGAAACGCTTCGTTAGCGAGTTACGCCTAGCGAAAGATTTCGCCCGGATTTATGAACCCTTGGTGAAGCCAGGGCCGTATAAAAATGGTAAAGGTAGTTACAAAGATACAAATACGATTGTTTTTTAAGTTTTTTATATCTGACAAATTTATTAAAATTCGTCCTAGAGCTGTAAATGCAATACTTTCAGAGATATCTTACGTAAAACACAAGAATTGGTGCAAAGAAATAACACATTTTTGTGTTTAACGTAAGATTACTCCCATAAATGTTAAATAAAATGTCATTTTTTTCTTAAACAGATTTGTAGAACATTTAATTCTGAAAAGATTCATGTGAATTACTTAGGAAAAACTAATAATAGGTATTGAAAATTTAGCTTTATTTAAAAATAAAACAGACGCACAAAAAATGCATATTCTTATCTGCATAAAATATTAACTAATGTTTAGGTTGTGAGTAACAGCTGATCATCTATTCTAGATCTGAACATTAACATAAAATGTATTTACCTTTATAAAACTGTAATAATCACCTATAATAGTTGCTCAAAGTGTCCTCCGTTGTTAGCAATGCACGTTTTCGCACGACGAATCCACTCTTTTCTAGCGCGTTTCATAACGTTTGGAGCATTCTTGATAGTTTTCTGCCGCCTCTGTAATGCGATTACGTAACTCCTCTATGGTGTTAATCCGTTTTGAATAAACAATTGACTTCAATCCAACCCCATAAGAAGTCTGCTGGCGTGAGGTCAGGAGAACGTGGTGGCCCATTTTACTGGTCCATTTCGAACCAATCTATTGTCTACCGTATGTATCATTTAAATAGTTTTTCACATCATTAGAAAAATGTGGAGGTGCTCCGTCGTGCATAAACAATGCATTTATTCTGTTTTGAACAGGAATATCTTCCAAGAGGGTAGGCAGGTTTGTTCTTAAAAAATTTAAGTACGCTACTCCATTAAGTCGATTAGGGAGGAAAAATGGACCAATCAAATTATCACCCAGAACACCAAGCCATACATTGACTGAAAATGTATGTTGAAAATGCCTCGTCGCAGTTTTCATGTGGGTTGTCGTACGCCCAAGTATGGGTATTACGAAAAATTTACAATTCCATTTCTAGTAAAAACAGGATTCATCAGTAACGAGAATACGCCGAAGAAAATACTGATGTCGTAAACAATTTCTTCTTAACCAGCGGCAGAACATCTTCCGTTTATTTAAGATCTTGCGGTAATAAGTCTTGAAACACGTGTTATATGGAATGGGTACAACTGTGCTTCATGAAGTGTCCGCCATACGCTTGACTGGCAAATATTTAACTGAACGTGATAATCGTCTGGTGCTTGTGGTTGGTGATAATTCTACAGCATTTATTATTGCTTGTTCATTATTATAGTTCCTTGCGCTAACGTTGACGACCAGTATCTAGTTTCGCTTCGGTTTAAAGCTACCCAGTTTCTCTAAGTCGTCTCTCCACAGCTTCAAAATGTTTTGCGATCAGGTGTTCTTCGATTGTGGAAAAGTATCACGATATTCCTGAACTGCAGCTAAACCATTCTTGTTAACTTTGCCGTAAATCAGTATCATGTCCGCATACTCTTCAAACGAATACATACCATTTTACATTATCTGCCATTATTTTACTAAGATAATTACATACACTTTTATAAAAATATTTAATAAAATATTTTAAAAATAAATATTTAATAAAATATTTTATACACTTGTTATAAAATATTTCCAAATAATCACAGGATCTCACAAAATACAATCTTCACACGCCACAATATCAAAAACCTCCATAAAGGTTATTCAAATATTACTTCATGAACTTAATTGTTGATCAGCTGATATTGCCAACCTTTGCAAAGAAAATATGACGATAAAAAAGTGTTTGAATAAAATGATCAGCTGTTACCCACAACCTAAACATTAGTTAATATTTTTATGCAGATAAGAATATGCATTTTTGTGCGTCTGTTTTATTTTTTATAAATAAAGCTAAATTTCAATACCTATTATTAATTTTTTTCCTATTTTAACTATTTCTTGCCCACAGAAAAATCCTCTAATATTATTATCTATGCACTCATTATAGTATGGCTTACTGTACATTGTTTATTTTACATGCCTTTGAAGTTTGTATTGATTCTCTGTCAGCTGTCATAGATCAGAAAGAAAAAAAACTGTGTACTATAATGTTATTGTTTTGATTGTCAGTTGTTCCTAGTTACACTCAAGATTATTATTGCAGTATATATTCTTCTTAATTTTTATTTGGAAAAATGGGCAGGGTAAAGAAACAAAAACTAAATATGAAGAAGAGAAATTTAGAGAAAATACGAAGAAGGTGGGGAAGTGAAAAAACACAGTGGTGTATGGTGAACTAATGACAGGTGAAGGCAGTTCTAGGCCTAGTGTTGAAAGTGTAGCTTCAACTAGTGGTTTTATCTCAAGGCCTAATCCTCAAAGTGCTTTAGATTATAGCATTCCATCTTCTTCATCAAGTGATAATGAGGTTAGTAATAAGCCTACTGGATTTGCTCTTTATACTAGCTACACGGAAAACATTGAGATTAGTGATGATGAGCCCCAGTATGGATTTATAGATTTGAAAATATTGACAGAAATCTGGCATCTTTTCCATGTAATAGTTGTTTATTGTGAAACTCTGGAAGTCATCCATGTAGATAAAAAGTCAGTCTTTGGAAATCCCATAATAAATGACATGTTCTACTTGCGGTGTTGTAAGTACGCTTCCGACGTCTTCTACGCTAACCAATAATGAATCTCCCCAAAAAGTGTTCGATATAAATCGTAGAGTAGTAAAAGCTTTTACATCAATGGGGAAGGGTCACAGTGCCTTAGATATCTTTTGCATGGCCATGAATATGAAACCCATGGACTTCAAGACTTTTTATTCTCATATAAAAGTCTTACACCAGTCTTTTAGGCAAGAAGTGAACCAATTCGCTTATCAGCGCTAGAAATGAAGTAAAGAAATGTTATGGAGAAATTGACAACCCAAGTAACATCATAGGCATAACTGTCAGTTATGATGGTACTTGGCAAAAAAGGGGATTTACCTCCAAGTACGGTATTGGTTATTGTATAGAGGTACTCACGGGACTTGTTATAGACTTTGAAGTACTCTCTAAGTTTTGGAATCAATGTGATAAAATGAAGCGAAAAACTAAAAAATTGTCCTGACACTTTTCAAAACTGGTACGAAGTACATAAAACCAACATGTAACCAAAAAACTATGTCGGATCTTCACCAGGCATGGAGGTGGAGGGCTGCGCATCGACTCCTTTTCTCGGTCAGAATCCTTTGGTTTTCGCTATACCACCCTCGTATCAGATGGCGACGCCAAAACATTGTTTACCTTGAATGAAAAAAAAGGTGTACGGTGATGTAAAAATTGACAAAGTTAGAGTGTTTTAAATTCATGTGGCAAAGAGACTAGGTACTGGGCTGAGTAACTTAGTCAAAAATAAACATCGGGACAAAAACCCCGTTAGGTGGTCGTACTCATGGCAATCTGTCGGAACCTGTAATAAAGAAGCTCACCCACGGCATATTACAGAAAAAATATTCAAAAAAATGCAGGTGATATATCAAAGATGAAGCAGGGAATATTTGCTACACTAAGCCATTGCAAGTCCACTGATAAAAATCCACACCATCACAACTGTCCTCAGGAAAAGGAATCCTGGTGTTTTATTCAGCGTGCCATTGCTGAAAATCGATCACCTGAATCGCACAAAGATCGAATCAAAACCCCATTATCAGAAGCAAACAGCAGCTAAAATGGTACCATTATATATAAGACTATCCTCAGAAGCTCTACTGACCAGGATGTCTGCCAGGTAGAACTCAAAATGCTAATGAAGCATTGCATAATGTCATATGGTCTAAATGTTCGAAGAACGTGTACACCTCGAAAAATAAAACTTGAAATTGGCCTATTTGAGGCCAATTAGTGTCTATAATACAGGATACCTAAAGATGTGTTTCAATTATCAAGAAAACATCTGGCATCAAATTAGGAAAGTTTAGTTCTTTGATTGCCAAAAGATTGGACAAATCCCGTCTTCGACTATCATCAGCCAGAAAAAAAGAAAAAACATCGCCTACAGGACAAAATTAAAGCAAGCTCAGATGGAAGAAGAGGAGAGGATTAAAGAAAAAGAAGGACAGATGTATGGAGCTGGAGAGGTTTTGAGGCATATAATTTTATGTGTTTGTTTATGTTGTTCTAAAATAATGTTACTTTCCACTCTAAGCAAAATAAACAAGGTTTTCTTATGTTAAATGATTTTCAGTATACAGTAGGCCTATGGTAAGAAAGTATTGTTGTTACTAATAATGGTTAGAAAAATTATTGTTTATTGAATTAAATTTATATAGGTTAGTTTATGTTTATTTTCTTCAGTTTGTTTCTTTAAAAAAACTAACAAAACTTTAAATGTCATTTTCCGAAAATCACATTTTACAGCGTTTTGTGAAGAATAGATTTGAATAACTCAGGTAATAAACAAGATATCAAGCTGAAATTTTTACTTCATGTTCTTGATTATATAAAGCAACTTTTTGAATATAAATTAAGTGTCTAGCATTAGTATATTTTAAAATAAAAATTGGTTTATAATGTGTGCTGATAAAAAAGTTTTTTTAAATTATTTTCAACCTGGTAAAAAAAATAATATATACATTGTATGGTCAATCAAATAACGAAAAATTTAGATAGTATCCATGGCTACAAAATGACACATATTTGAAGGTGTTAGGTCAAATATTAGTCGAGTTATATCAATAATTAAAAAAATTGTTACATTTTGCTGAATAAAAAATTATAAAATGGTACGTATGGTATTTATACGTCCTTCCACCACTTAATGTGGGGTTTCTGATCCCAATCAATGTTAAAAAAATACTAAAAGTCTTCTTTCATCAAAAACTAAAAAAAGATATGTCTGAGTCCAGAATCCCCTTAAATAACATTGTTAACACAGAATATTCTAATCTTTCTCTAATTTTTAACCATCTTAAATTCCAATAGTAAATAGTTACATGATCATCAAGTTTTATGTTATAAATATATCTTATACACGCATTCTGTGTTACCTGTAATTTTATTTCATTAGTGAGTTATTTAAATCACAATATACTGCTTGAGCGTAATCAAAAAATGGGAACACCAATGTATAAATCATTAGTTTCTTTACATGTACTGATGGATTAAAAACTAAGTCTTTTAAAACTGGTATATACATTGATAAACTTTCTTAACTATACTATCCACCTGCTCGGCCCAAGATAAAGTGTTTGACATATTAAGACCTAAATTTACAAAACTATTTTCATATTTCAGTACTGTTCCTTCAATCACGATCGGTAATACATTTTCATAATCTATATTTGCTAAGGTTCGGGAGGTTCCCAATATCATAGACTTACATTTTAAAGCATTCAAATTTAAGAGAGAGAGAGAGAGAGAGAGAGAGAGAGAGAGAGACCAATTTGACACCAATTTTTTTATTTTACC
>NW_025782077.1:0-27551 GCF_021130785.1 Homalodisca vitripennis
AACTATACAGACCTAGTTGCACTTTACATTCATCACCATAGTGGCTCGCTCTTTTTTCTTTTACAATTATCTGCAAAGAAATTTAATTATTGATGAAAAAAATTATTTTACAATTAATAATATCTTTATTCTCATCAAAAACAATATGATGTCATCCCGTGAGCCCTGTGCATACTATATATGCGACCTTGAATAATCTTAATAAAACTTATTAGTTTTTTATTCAAATAGCTACTTTACACAAGTATGGGCTTTATTAGTTGTTCATGTTATCAGTTTTTTGTGTGTTCTGACAATACAGAAATTCCTGGTAAGTTTAAGAGCAGATTCCACCATGTGATACTTAACTCAGTTATAGATTAAATATGTTTCTTCCAACGACGTGGAACGTGAATCATAACTACTATTAATAAATCATCGTGTACTTAAAAATTGGAAGTAACACAACGATTTGTTTTCAAGAAATAATTTGAATCAGAGTTTATTCAAGACACTTTTTTTGTAAAACTAAAAGAACAGTTGAATTATGTCTTAGCTTTAATTCTCGCAGGCTGTAAGAGATAACCAAGGATCTTAACAGTGAAATAAGCCGGTGAGTCAACCGGAAAAAAAAAAGGAAATACAAGGAACGAAGTCGAGGTACTGATAAAAGTGCTCCCCCTTACATTGCTAGCTTAGTTATAGTTGAGGATGAGGTGACGCCCTAGAGAGGTGCGCTCATACACCGTTCACCAGTTCTCACAGGATTGTTTCACTTTAAAAAAGTAATAAAAATGTCCCATTTGATTTAATCAACTATCTCTTCACTACATACTCCATAATTGTTTTGTAAAGATCCATCGAATCTAGATTACAGCGTACACACACTTGAAATAGTTTTAATTAGGTTTATTGACTGAATTGTTGTTAGAAATTAGGCAATAGTCCCGTCCTAGAGGATCAATGGAGCATGGACCCTATTCAACCCATCATGGTGCTGATGTGTTCTGGCACTCCATTGGTTTGATTTGTAAATGAATTATTAGAACCACTACCATAAGTAAAATATGCAAGAAACAGTTTTTTTCTTCAATGAATGATATTATTTTGATTAGGCCTTATAGTGACAAATGATTTTAAATTAGTACATTATTAAAGAATAATTTTATAACCATATTTTACGGTTATAGAAAACTATACCTTTTGGGACTAATACTTCTAATATAATAACTATGACTGTGAGAGTGAGAAGTATAGAAAGTGCCTAACAGTCTGTAAGAAAGACAATAAAGATAGATAAATGAAAATTTAATTTATTATGAAAGATTCTAATGGGATCTGATAACTGTTGATATGCGCGGCCGCCTGGCGTCAACAAATAAAAGAAACAGTTTCTGGCCTACACATAATGTATATAATCACCGGCTTTTTACTGAGAACATAAATGGAACTCTTTTTTAAATCCTAAAATAATGAATGCACCAATAATGTCCTATACAATTCAGTAGAAATACTGTCCTCAGTTGGTAACTGGAACTAAATTTAGTAGGTTTGTGTTTAGCAAACCAAGCAAGATACAAACACGCCCGTTTAGTAGGCAAATATTACCATTCAATCTCCCTTATCTCATAGCTTGAATCAACTTCTCAACTTAAGGAGCTATATACTTATAGTGGAAGAATGTAAAAATACTCTACGTACATTCCCTCTAGTCTGTGTACTTATTATCACTCAGTGGCTGTGCTACGTTATGAAAACCCTGACAATACATATATTGTTACATAATTAAAAAAATCCTATTACGAGAAAGAAAACACTTATTAATAACGCAAAATGAATATGTAATTTTAAAAAGTTTTTAAAAGTAAAATAAAGAAAAAAAATAGAATTTGTCCTTAGCTGACATTTAAATATATATTTTTATTGTATTATCTGCACTATATTGCGTAGAGCAGATACACTTCTATAAATATTTAAATATTCATATTATTTATTGTTGTTTATATAGTAATATATATAAACACACACCACCCGACACACAACATACAGACAGATGTTATATCTATATATATGTATATATGTATAATAAATATATATGTATATATAATATAATAGTATTATTATTTCCTTATATTTCGCAATTATTATTTTATTATTATTGTTAGATCAAATATATATGATAAACCATTAAAAAATATAGAATAAAATATATATATAATATAAACTGTCATTAAAATTTAATTGAATAATTAAATAATAGTGATCGCCAATGTAATATAAAGATTGTTAAGTTTATTAATAAATTTTTACGTTTCTAAACCGGTAACGATGGAGTCCCCCCCCCCCCCCCCCCCCCCCCCCCCCCCCCCCCCCCCCCCCCCCCCCCCCCCCCCCCCCCCCCCACCCCCCCCCCCCCCCCCCCCCCCCCCCCCCCCCCCCCCGCCCCCCCCCCCCCCCCCCCCAATGTTTCGTCGACCTGAACTTTTTCAATCCAACATACTCTATTTAACAAAAAAAGAGTATAAACTTTCATTAACGGTTTTAATTTTGCCTATGAAATAATAATGTTATTTTACGTGCTAAAATTTTATTAAGGACCAATCAATCCAAAAAAAAATCAATTTTATTTAAATAAGTTTTTTAATTAAACATATTTAATATATAATATATAATATATGATATATTTAATATATATATTATTAATATTTAATTATATAATTTCATAATTATACCGTTTACCAGTTTGGCCCAAATCTAATTTATGAATTGAAACAAAGTTAATACGAGTTTTCTAATGAGACAACACTTACAAAATATATGAGGATAGTGGGGTGCCACTTACTTCCTCCTGGAAAAAATAAAAAACATGCTTGACTAATTAATTTATATATTTTATTGAGCATAAATTCTAAAATGTGAATTTATAAAGCCCAACTGTTCAGTCATGATAAATTAAACAGGTATTTCTACTGATTACAGCCCGTTATTGAACTTGAAAATATGTTTAATGATAGCGTACGAAATTTATACCTAATTACTAAATAATTTATATTAAACTAATGATACACTATTTCTTTTAGTTATTAATTTTTTATTTTAATCTCATTGTAGAATCCCCAGGGGGGGGGGGGGTGCACACAACACACACACACCCCACCAGTTTGTAGAGTGCAAAGCGTTTCCGTCAGTGTCTTTTTGGGGATTTGGCTTAATCAGAGTGGGATATACTGCAGGGAATATCTCCCAGCGTTTTGTGCGATTAGCTATCCCCAATACTATTCCATTATCTGATTTGTCTAGAGGAAGAGATGAAATTTGTTACAAACCAGTAAATAAATAAACCAGGAATTAATTTCATATTGATACATAAGTGATAGAAATACACTAATACAATTCTTCAACGTGTTCGTATTCTAGAACCGTTTTATCGACATTTATAAGAAAAATCCAAGTCTCTTTCTTACAAAAAGTAATTTTATATTCCACTCTATTTTTAATAAATATTTTGTAGTTGGTTATAATGTATGAAAGTACCAACATTCATATATAAATAATGTTGTAAAAGTGACACAGTTTGTATATCATTTTAATGTTCTTCCATTATTAGAAATATTTACATTCAAAATAATCTAGCACATTTCAGTTGTGGTATGAATAAAGAGAAATTTACTAGGTTTCATGGTAACTTATAGAAGTATTCTTAATGTTCACAAAATTACATGTGATGTATCTCAAAATTGAAAATTTGAGGCAAAACGTCTTTTTATGCGCAAGTTCCCGACACATGTAAATGGCTTCCGTAAGCCACCAGAAATACATCAACGGAACTTGTAGGTAATTTGAACTGTATCCATACGGCAGGACATGAAGTTCCAACAAAGAACCTTCTAATACTGTTGAATGTTGCTCACGTAGCAATATTACAGTCCTCACCGCTCGGCTACAATAGCCAAGATCACATTTCAATTTTGGCCATATTATGTTTTTCCCTGCTGAGTTAATTATATCTATTACTAGAGTAAAGATCATACAATGAAAATAATAATATAGTTAAATGAGTTAAAATGTATACGATACATTTTATTGTTCAATGGTCTCCACAATGTATTTTTGTACATCTGAACTGAACTGAAATTTAAGCTCAAATTACAGAAGTTTACTTTATATAGTTTTATTTTATGTTTAATATATTGGGACTAATTTGGCTTTTTTATGAATACAAATTTATTTTTAGTAACAAAGATGGATGACTACAAAGTCAAGTTAAAAAAATATTTTCCAAATGAGTAATAATACTTATATTTTTAGAGAACCTGTCTAAACTGATTGGTTTATTACTGCTAACTAAGAAAAAATGTTAATAAGTTGTAAAATACTAAGAATATTTGGTATCACCAAAATCTGAAACAGTGTAGGAGTTTCACAACACCACGTTGTCGCGTAATAGGTTTTCGCTAAAGGTTGCACCGTGAAATTTAAAATCTATAGCTCAGGTTTTTTTTGGAGACGCATAACGTTTCGACATGCAGTAGAAGAATCTTGAATGCCCCTACTGAGAGGCAGATATCCAAATTAACGGCCTCAGGACAAATTCCCATGCTTTAGAACATGCACCATCATAAATTTCAGTGTTGCCCAATTTAAAAAATTTTAGTCTATAATCCAAAAATTTCAAAGTTTTGTTGGTCAGTTTATAATTCGTTTCGGCATTCAGAACAGAGAGACGTAAATTAAATTAATTCTAACAGCCTTAAGGTCACACACGTCTCGCTAACGTTTCAGGCCAAGTTTCTTCTACATTTAGATGGTAATTGGTAGGATATACAATTTAATAAATTGGGAGTGGCTAAGTTACGGTTGCATAGCAATTTTTCATTTAAATAAACGTTTTATTAAATTAAAAATCCACTTGATATCAAATTTTGTCACCATTTTTTATATGTCTAAAATTCCATGTTTAATTAGTTTTTTTTATTCTAACCAATATGTTATGACGATGAAAATTTTGTGTGATTTTATACTCCAAATGTTTTATAACAAAATTTATTTACTTGTGATATTTATTTAATCAATATCAAGGATATCTTTTTAAATAATCTGTTCAGGCATATGACAAACCGCCTCAAGATTGGTGATTCCTAGCGTTGTCTATATGTTGCTGTTTGCGTTCCTTTTGGGCATCGCAGTCTATTTAAAAACAAATGAACCGAGTTAACAGAACCTCTGGAGACACCCGGCATTCCATACTAAGTACAATTCTGCTCATATAATTAACCGCAATGGATAAATTTTGACCCTGGTCTAATAAAATTATCCCTCCCAGTAAGAGGTTAAACTTAGAAAAAATATTAATTTGGCGCTTCGTAATACATATTTTTGGGAGATATATTACTCTCTCCCTGAAATAAATATTTTAAACAATGGAAAATTTGAACTAGATTGACAATTAACTCAGTATACTAGTGAAATAATATTAATCCCGCCTTTCAGGCACTTGACAGCCGCCTCAAGATTAGAGATCTTAGCGCTTGTCTATTTATTGAGCCTGTTTCGCGGTTCTTGTGGGCATGCAAAAGTATATTAAAAAACAATAAACCTTGTTGAAAATAATCTCTAACCCGATATTCCATATTAAGTATACATTACTCGCTCATAATTTAACGTAATTATAAATTTTGAAATTGAAAGAAGAAGAAAAAAAAAAGGATGGGAATTGAACAAACAAATTTGATTTTGAAAATTTGTGAAAAAAGGAGAATTTGGTTTGCAGAAGAAGAAATGAATTGAGAAAAAAAATGTTTGGGAAATTTGGAATTGTATTTGAAGTTGAAGTATTGAATTGAGATTTTGGAGAACACCCATGATAATAAAAACATCCTCTTGCTACATTCCACACAGCACTTGTTCCTGGTGGGTATTTTGTTCAATAGATGATCCAAACTTCCATCACTAGTAAAGGAATATATCGACTCTATAAAAGTGGTAACTCCAGACTTATTGGGAGTGGGAACAATCTTTTTCCACAATACTGGAGATATAATAACTTATAAAAGATTTTACAACGCTGCTAAAAATGAAAACAAAGGATAAAGAGAGTTTAGGAAAAAACGACATCCAATTTAAAATGTTCGTACAGCGTAATGTCTTAGAAAATGTCCAGAAGTGCATTGTCCTTATAAAGATGGTACCATTACCACCACACTAAACCCCAATCACCTACTTTCCTTTGTAAATACCGAAAACATTAATACTGATTATGGTGACCTGATAAATGTTTAATTTTTTTCATGAATACAATAACATAAAAAAGTGTTAATATGCTTAAGGATGTGACACTATTAATAGGACGGCTCAAAGCACTAAACTGTTTTTAATAATTTATGAAATCTTATCTTTAATATTGTATTACAGAAAACTCTTCGGTATATCGCTGTAAGTAATTAAGTAATATTATATAGGATTTGACTTTACGAGGAGAACAGACCTTTCGTTGCATACATATGAGAATTCAGGTGCAGAAATACACTAACTTGCTTTATCTATTAATTTCTAGAAATATTTCATCTGCCTACTAATATACGTTTTCTTTAAATTGAAATATTGTAAGTAATACTGTGGCCATTGTTTCTTTTATTAGTATCGGAATTTTTTAAAGGACCAGATTACAATTTTTTGTATTGGAAAAAGAACACGCATACTTACGCATGGCATAATTAATAAAAAGGGATCTTGCTGATTCCGCCTAACCAGCAGACTTTTGTAAAGGGTTTTAAGTTTGGTATTAAGTTTAAGAATTAAGCTTAGTGACATACTATGAGCAAGGGGTTGCCTGTTGAGAGGATTTAAATAATAAAGGTTATGATTGGCAGTACAAATACCCCTCAAATGAGCGCAACACACATATTTGTGTTTTGACACAATCATCTCCTTTAAATTGATTAAAAATTTTTAATTAACAATTTGATTGGGTCAACCGATATATTAAGCAACAAATTTTTAATGTCCTTATTACTTTGAAGAACCCCATATTTAATATTAAATTATTCACTTAAAAATTTATTTATAAATTAGTTTCATTATAACATTTACTAAGTAATTTTGGTATTGTTATGCAATAATTAATGAGTTCATGGTAATAACCGTGAGGAAACGTTTCCTTTTAAATAGCAGCTAAACATTTACATGAATTTACATTTTCTGAAATTGTGAACAACTTAAAATGGATATGGAATTGAAAATGATTTAATGAACCCTAAAATATACTTAAGTTCTGAAAAAATTAACTTACATTTGATTCCACTTCACACTTATTAACGCCTAGAGATATTTTATCCGCACCCCGAACTACAAACACTCCCCGATCTTCCACTTTTTTCGAGAATTTCCCGGGAGGCCTCGGCCCATCGACCTCCACCTCTCCTCCTTTGTTCTTCAGTTTGATGTTATCTTCTCCCGCCATGCTCATTGACCACGCCTCTGCCAAATCTCTCCATCAATAATTGGTGAGTAACAATTTTTTAATATCAGCCATGGCTGTCCCTTACATTTGTCAGCACGGTTTTTTATACAAATAAGCATTTCCGCTGCATTAAGCAAAGCATTTCCTTGTTTGTTCCACAGCATCGGCGTTCTGGGCGGATGTGCGTTAATCGCACGTTACATCCGGAGGATGTTTTTGTCCCCGAATTGTAAATACAAGACTTCCCTTTCCACAGCAACCTATCTGTATATCGATTCGTATAGAATTTTATTTTACGAATAATTACATATGTACCTTTACATCTATTCCCCTGGCTTAAATGACGATTCTACCCTACGAATCGTACTTATTGTCCTAATTAGGGTTATCCATTGGGTAAGTCACGTTTCATGTACTGTAAGGCTTCATGAAACTTTTATTTTGATTGTTGTTTAATGTGGATGAAGTAGAGGATGCTATAAATGAAAAGTAGTGTTTATTAATAGAAAGTTCCAGGGCTAATAAAATGTACAAAATAGAGAATTCCGTGTAGTTTTACTAATGTTTTTTGTCGTCGTGATTTTTAGCTGGAAGTGGTGTTTGTCTTTTACTGATTAGTCGATCGAAGCAGGTGAATGCGTCAGGTAGCTCGGAGAAGTAGGTAGTCGTATGTGTTGTGTTGAGAATGCTAGTGTAAGACATCTTCTCCTTGTTTGTCCTGCCAAGTCATGTATTTCCTGTGTTCTGCTCGCAATTGTTTACAACACCATTCCGAAGCAAATCTTCCGACCGAACGTGAGCGGATCTTCTGTTTCTATTCTGGTTTGGCTGTCTTTGGATGAAATTGGGAGGTTTTCTGCTACCATTTTGATTGATGTATGATGAATATAAGAGTAGTGGTTCCTGAGGCATTGGAGTAAAGTACGCTCCTGTGAAGATTTGTACTAGAGGCTTATTGGGTTGCCTTCTATGTATGTGGTGGTTGATTGTGCTGGCAAAGGTGGTCGAAAAGAGGCATTATGGCAAGTGCTGTGAGTAGGAGTAGGAAGTGCTGGTTGAAGACTTCATTTGGGTCCTCGTGGGTGGTCTGGGAACGGTTAGAGTGCGTGTAGAACTGGTGTCATGTAGATTGGGTGTCTTTGTAGACTGGTTGTCCTCAGGTTGTAGTTGTGTGTTTTGGTGTCCGAAAGATTCTAAAACTAAATAATCCTACAGGTTACATATACATTTCAAGGTTAATATTTATATAATTAATACAATATTGTATGCCTACAGGTGTTTTTATTTACAGAAATCTTTTAATAGACCCTCTCGATGGAGTGTGTCGTATTTCTCCCAAGCTCCTATGTAATAATGTTTTTTACTAAACAATCTTAATCTCTATCTAGTGTTCTTAAATAAGGTTCTATATTATGTTAATTTATTATATTACAAAACGATATTACGCCACCTTTGTTTCTGTAGCGAATATGTAATATTCCCTTCTTATTGTGCTTATTGTCCATAGTCCATTATTATGATTCATAATAAAATATGTGTGCCTAATCAAGGCATGGTAATAGTTTTGTTAATTGAGCAATATTTGCCGTGGTTATTTAACATGCTATTTAGATGTATGCTACTTTCCTTCAATGTGTCATATTAGCTAATGTAATATTTTAAACATGTACATTTAAGTCATTTTACAATGTCCGATATATTGAAGTATTTGGTTTATCCTAGGATTATATAATCATATGAAAATCTATGTCCTCTTTCTTTGATGATGCCAATCATACAGGAAAAATTGAGTCCATTGTAGGGTATATTATGTCTAACACTGCTATCTACTAACTTAAATAAATATGATATAAGTCGTATTACACCGTTATCATATTTTATTATTCTTGTATTACTAGGCTATATATATACACGTATCAGCTCAGGTAAGTATAAAATATGTACGCTTGTGTCAAGTTTTAGAGTACGCTTTTGTTACCAGTAGTAAACGAGTAACGTGGGAAACATTACATTGCCATACTAAGGTGTCCCCTTGAACCACCGAGGGCCCTTGGGCGACCCAGACCGGCCGTAGTACAAGGCAAGTGCCCCCTAGTCCATAGTCACAACGACAGTCGGTGTAGTTAATATGCGTAGGGAAGTTTGAGTTTGAATTAGCCAGAAAAACTTTATCTGCCTGGAGAAGATCATACCAGACAGTCACGGGGACAAGTTCTTAACTAGCCAGTCCCAAAGTACGGTTACCTGTGGGTTACAAGGCCTCTGCAGCTCGTGACGTTGTACCGTGTGTGCTGTGGTTAGTGGTGTTTATGGGTGTGTCCTGTGGTAGTTGGGATTATCTATAACCAATAAAAATTTTCCCTTTGGTACGTGTAACCATATCACTTAAATCACTAAATTACACTAAACCTCAACATGTAAAATACAAAGTTAAGGCGTTTTTTAAATTTTCTAAAACTTTTATGTCCCTTTATTTCTGCTATCGTTTTCCGACACATGACACATCGAGATTTTTAAATAATAAAACATTTTTTATATCTGTTTTAGACTTACTATCAGTGACACTCTCAAGTTTAATATAACGTTATAGTTGAATCATTCAAACCGGTAATCAAGTTAAAAACACGGTTCCTCTCTCAACTCCCTTGGTAATATTAAATAACCCTATTTTTAAAGCGATATCTTGCGTGACTAGGTGTAGTAAGCTTTTTATAAACTAAAATTTAAATAAATTAACTTAATATTAAATATTAAAAAAAAAAATATATATTATATATTATAAAAATAAATAAAAATTATTATTTTAATAAATTAAAATAAAAAAATTTAATAGTATATATAAATATTAAAAAATATAATAATATATAAATAAAAAAAAAATATAAATTAAACCAAATAATATTAAAATTAAAAAATTAATGTTAAAATATGAAATTAAATTATAATAAAGTAAAAAAAAAAAATTAACTAATAACATGTTTATTAATTTAAAAATTTTATTAAAAATAAAAAATTATATAAATATAAATTTAATGTTATAAAATTAATAAAAATTAATTATATAAATTAATATATTTAGATTAATAAAAAAAGTAAATTATTTAAAGATTTTAAAATTTATTAATTAAAATAAAATTAAGTAAGAAAATTAAAATATAAAAATGAATGTAATAAAAAAAATTAAATTAAAAAAAATTAAGTAATAAGATTATGTATAAAAATAAAAAATAAAAAATAAAATTATAATTGTATTATATTAAATAAATATGAAAAGTTATAAGAAATATATATTAAATAAATTATAAAAATGTATAAGAATTATATATTAAAAAAAATAAACAAAAAAAATAAATTAAAGTAATTAAAAAAATAAGTCAATTAATTAATAATAAAAATTATAGTAAAAAAAATTAAAAAAGTGGTAATGAATATATAAAATTAAATAAATTTGAAATATAAAAAAATAATAAAAACTCTCCCTCATATATTATGAAACATTATTGCTGAAATATACTTTTCACTCACTTTCTTCAAAATTTTACTATAAGACAGTGGAGTGCATAGTGATGTTACATGATAATAATATTGTCGATATAATTATTCTTGAGATATTATTTATTAATTGCTTCAAGGTCCCTTCCATATTTGGTTTTTATATTCTCTTATAGAATAATTTTCATATCTAGCAACATGATATTGGTTGTTCCTGTTTAACCTCTCCTCCAGTGGTAAATTTCCTACTGCAATACGTCAGCTTTCGTTAAATTTTTTTTCTTGACCCAACGAAAGGGAACCGTCTAAATTGGTGTGTTTGAAAATTTATAATACTGATAATTTTTGGTTGTGTGTGTTGGTCTTTCGGGAAATGGACCAAGAGACCTTCATCGCCCGGGTTTAAATCCCCAAATGAGGTTTTGTCACGTAGTCAAAGTAGTTTCTTTTGCGCTTCCTGGGGCTTGTTTGTTTCACATGATTTTATCGGCATAATCTTTGGCGTATTTGCATCTAAAAATTATTCTATATTTTCCAACACCCATTGTTTTCGGGATTATCCAGTAAATATATACAATCAGACGGTAAGTTTAGCTTTCGTAACCAAAACATGGAGGTAGTTGCGGGAGTGTGTAGCCTTGTTGGAAAATGTTTTACAGACGTGTTTGGAGGGCAAATGTTAACTATTTTGTAACATATTTTGACCAAGTTTGGGTGTTTGTTTATTCCCACAACTGTAATGAGATATTGCCTTTATTAGCGGTGTGGTTTGTAATTTTTCAACCGCACCGTTGTACTTGTGACATATAAGCAGAGCTCGCCCCTGGCCTTTGTACAACTCCCGAGTGGCATTTAGTAACTGTGAAATTGACAGAATTCATAAAGTGTGGTTTCCTCTGTCATGATTAAATAATTCTAGGAAATACCAAATGTGGCAGAATAGATTTAATAATTTTTTGCACTACCAGTGTTCGCAATCTGGAATTTCTAACAAGGGGTTGCAAATGCCATTCTAGTGCAGGCAATCGGTTGCAAACTAGGTATATATTTTGTAGTAACCATGTACTTTTGTAGTAATAATTACCTACAAAGGTCCTATTGTTTTATTTCTGTCAAAGGGTTTTATATGGAGGGGTGCAAATAGGATTTGTAGTAGGCCCGTAAATTTTTGTTCGATGTTTTTGGCCTAACGTTTGTTGACATTCTTCACAAGTTTTTATGTATTATCTGGAGGATAAATTACGGTAACATATTCGGCCCCGTCAATTGATATCGTAATTTTATTATTTTTAGAAGCCTCGTTTTGTGTAATGATGGATAAGGTGACACGCACCGTTTAGGGGTTTGTCATGGAAATATTTTTAATATGGTTCTTGTGGGTGTTTGTATTTTTGGGGTTATAGCCAATAAAGTATTCTAGTTTCTCTGTCTGCGTTGAAAGTTTATTAAATATAAGACAAATCCATCTATTTTCTTCGTAATGTCCTTGAAGCCCCGTCTGATTTTTTTTATTTTTACAACCGCCTCAGGTGAGGGTCAATCGCCAAGGCGTATTTTGTTTCAAAATAACTGTCCTTGAGCTTGGTAGTAGGGGGTAGATTATGTCTGTATTATAAAGTATTCGACAGTTAAACCACACGTCCGTAAATTCTTCCATTCCAAAAGGGTTGTTCTAAAGGTATCTTCTGCTTAAAGCAGGCGTCTTGACTAACACCGTTTGTAGCGCCAACGTTATTATGTTTAACTACTACAATTGTCCGTAGGCAGTTAATGACATTGCTAATCTGTGTTAATAAACTAGTGGGAAGTAGTGCTTGAAAAGTTGTTATAAAACCTGTAAATGGGCGGCACAGTCCATATAAACTGTCTTGTTTGTCTACCAAGCGTGAATTCCACTGGAAGTAGTTTCCCACCAAGCATAGGGTAGCGCTAGCATTTCCACGTTCAGCATTTGCTGTATCCGCATTTTTGGGTATTTTGAATATTTTTTTGACATGTAATAAATTTGGGTACCGAGTTCTGAGTTATTTTTCTATCATCTAACTGTAAAGTAACGCTGCTCACGCATCCAATTCAGACTGCGCTATCTACAATAAATTTTGTTGCTTCCCTGTTGACCCTTTCCCAATGTGTATAGTAATGGTGGTGGTTTGTCAAAATTTGTTTTGATTTTTATAAAAGCCTGTTCACATAGATCCGTCCATTTAAATGCCCATGTTTTTTATTTTTGAATCTTTTAATTATCCTCAGTAAAGGGTTTGGTGGTTATTTTGGGAGCATAATTTTGGATGATAATCAGCGGAATGAATCCTGAGCATCCCTAAAAATTTGTCACTCACTTGCCCTTAGCACAAGTTTTGGTCATTTTAATAAATTCAGTGATAGCTTCTACTCGACTGTATTTTTTTTGGGGTAAAATTGCCTTCATACCGTGGATACCTCGTGTAGTCCTAAAAATGTTTTTACACATTTTGTAGAGAAATTTACACACTTTTTTTGTATTTAGTTTCAAATTAGCTTTTTCTAGTTTCTTCCCTCTCTAATATAGTTATTTTCTAGATTTTGTAAGTCATTTTTCAAATGAAAGCCACCATAAGACAAATTAGGTCATCCACGTAACAAGATTGACTTTTATTATAAAGGTGACGGTTTTAATATCGCATTCAAGGCTTTAACATAAATAATGTGGTTAACAGTATGTAAAGTCCCATCGGCAGATCGGCAAATACTGAAGAAGTCCTATCAGTGTTGTTTTTATGAGCTAGGATATGCCTATCTTCTTACCTTAACCTCCATGGAATAAAATGTAATTTTTAAGGTCTAATTTTTGTAAAACATGTGAGCGCCTTTGTTCAAACAGCTTAGAAAACCAGGTTTACTGAAGGAATGGGGTGTGCAATCTGTTTCACTTCAACTGGTGCATTAACCATCCTGATGATCAGCTACCATTCTGTCCGCTTCCAATCTTTATTTTTCTTCACTAAAAATACTGGCTTGCAGTATTCTGCGTGTAATCCTGACCATTATCCTCTAATATTTTTTTTGCTTGTACTGAAACTCGTCCAATTAATTATTGTTTAATTAGTTTACACTTTGCTCGAATCCCACTGTATTTTACTGTTAGCCTATAAACGGTGGTGGTTTACAGGGTGTTTCGTAATTCGGGTTTTTAATTCAAGTTTTTAACAGGAGGTATGTTTGCAGGAGTATTAAAATCGATTAACCTTTTGTTGTAAACTATGTTGTCCCTGTATTTTTGTAAAACGACAAGGTACTTTTTTGTGTTCCTTGGAGGGGTTAAATGTGGGGTTTGAGATATTCAAATACTCACTAGGCCGGTCCTTAATCTGTTCAATATTGTTTTTTTTCCTGTGTCACTTGGTAGTGGGATGGTGTTCCCAGGGTATGGCGTGTTGCTTTCAAGAGTTGGGTAATGTATATTGTCCTAATCGTAAGTAAGTATATTGTCGGGAGTATCCTTTTTGGAGAATATTTGATGCATTAATAAATATTTAAAATTGTATACTGTACCATCTTCCCCCGTACTGAAAGATATGCATGACTTTTCTTTTCTATTTTTATTCTTAGATTCCCCTATCTCTGTTTGTCGATGGTGCTGTTCGAGACTCTAATGACCTGTTTAAAGAGAGCCTAATCCTAATATGCCTGATGTGGTGCTATAATTATGTCTCTGTGGGGCATGAGTTACATCTGTTATTTGCTGTACTCTTCTAACTTCCTGCTGTGTTTTTAAAAAATTCTTGATGTCTAACTGCCCACTGTTCATATCATAAGTATTTATATGTTCAAACTCTGATATATTGGTAATTTTATATTGTTTTATTTTTATAGATTTAACTCCACACGCTGTTCTGAAATAGGAATGATGTTTTTTCCCCTACCAATATTGGGCTGTTTTTAGATCAGGTGTGTCCACATAAAACGTGTCCCTTCAAGGTATTACTTTGCCAATTTTTATGCGCGATTTTTTGTCGAAACCCCAAAACTGTTTAATGGGTATACCGTTAGCCGAAATCAACGAGGGTATGTTTGCTAGTATTTAATTTTGTTGCAGCAAAACTAAGGTCGCATGCTCTAATAAATGTTTTTATGTTACATCCCGTATCTATAAATGCAGGGTACTGGATGTCGAGGGTTTGTGGTCAAGGCTACGTCCTATTGTTAGGACAGGTATCATCTTCTCGTAGTTTTGTTTTCCGCAATTAAATATGAGTTCATAAATATCCTCCTAATAATAATGATTTTATTTTTCCTCGGTTCTGTGTATCCTGTCTTGCGGTTATTTCTTGCAAGAGTTTAGTAACAATCTATATTCATCATATTCTGTTTCTTTGTTGTTCTCTTAAAATCTGTATAGTGTCCTATCTCAAGTGGGTTCTTCCAATCCAGTATGTGTTGGTTTACCTCTCCCCCATACTACAATCTAGGTCCTGTTTTACGTGCGCTACTACCTTTAATACGCTAGGTTTTTATTCTCATCTTGTAAAAATTTTCTGAGACTGCAAGGTTTCTTGTAAAACTGGGATTAATTTATTTAATATTTGTTGTCCCCGTTGGGGGTTTGGTTCGCTTAGGGTTGGGGTTGGAATTGAACGCAGATTGAAGTTTTCATGGTGTGTAATAGGCTTCTGCATAATAGGTTGTTCAATTTCTTGCATCTTCTTTAAGGGTGGAATTCTTGATTATAATCTATGGCTTTTAAATATCACTTCTGAACTGGTCTTTCCCAGGGGTTGATAGTGGTTTAGAAACTTTAGGGGGTTAGTTTGGAGTAAATTGTCATAGAACTTTATACATTTTGGGTAAAGTTTTGTCGATTTTCCTTCCTTGGTTTAAAGATCCTACCAGTGTTATTTGTTTTCGCTTTTAGGTAAGGGGGCAAGTTCGGTTAAGGCTGGTTTTAGTATTGACCTCCCCCTATTTCCCGATTTTTTTGTTTGATGATTATGTTTTAAAAATAATTAGACTTGTTAACATGATTTCGATAATTGTGGGTTTTTGTTATCGCTCTTGCAGTAACCTGCAGAACAGCTCTCTTGTGTATTGTTATGGGTTTATAGGTGCCAAGCGGTTACTTTTGGGGGTTTGAGAAGTTAATGAACGTTGCTCTGAACAACAACATGTGTTTTAGTGTTATAATGGTTGTGTATTTATCGGCAAATAGTGCAGTACCTAGTTTTTGTCTAGCAGGTTGTATTTGGGAATGGTTTTGTCTTCTCCTCATCACTGAAAGTAACGTGTTTAATCCATAAGTGGCCTTTGGGGTTTGTTTTGGGGGTAGGTTTGAAGCTTTTCCATATATCTATTCTTGGGTTGAGGACTAAGGTGTTCTATCAATCATCTTGGCTTATATTTTGAGTTTATCCTACGGGGATGGGATGGAGGACCTTTCGTACCTGTGAGGTTATGATTTGAAATTTGGTTTGTAGTTAGGGTGTTAGCTACTAAATTGGTTAGGTTGTATAACTTCTGTTTGTTAGTTTGAATGGATGAATGTTTTGGTTCATTATAAGGGTGTAACTATAGGGGTCTGATTTGCTGCCATCCCTATATTGTAACCTTATATTTGTTATTTTCATTTGTGTCTTAGAACTGAGCTCGTTCTGTACATTTTTAAATTATCTCTCTAGATCACTTTAAAGGTGTCGTTTATTCAAGGCCTATATAACTCGTTTTCCACAAGATTTCTGGTTGTTAGTAACCTGTATGATAAAATGTATAATTTTGCTTGTCCTGTATTGTGGGGTCATATCTTCGGCATGTTTGTTTATATATATCAAAAAAAAATAGGGTTAGTGGTTTGGCTCGTTTCTCTTTCCCTGTATTTTTGTGTTCCATAAAATAATTTGTTAGAACTCTGGGTTTGTGCTAATGGAGTGGAAAGCCTCTAATGAGAAACTTTTAGCAAGGTTGGATCCCATTGTATGGCTAACCCTTCTCGTTGTTTTTGCTTGTAGTGTTTGAACCAAGTTAGTGCTGTGCCTGATAAATGCGCTGGGAATAAATTAACTTTAGTGTTGTCTGTCCATCTGTTTGGAAGTTGCGCGCCACTAGAATTTGTCTAAAAAATCTTGTGGATTTTCGCTCTGGGAAGACCTGTGTAAGTCCCAGCTGATATTAACGGTAAGTGTTTTTCCCCCCATGGTTACTGTGTTCGTTTCTGTCAGGTAGTGTGAGTGGCTCGTAATGTTATGCTAAGGTTGGGGGGTGCTTGTGTCTTGATGTCCGCCTTAGGGTTATGTACTATGTCGTTATAAATTTGTTCTCTGCACTAGAAAATCCTCGATTGTAGCTAGATCCTTATAGTTTTCCCTGTCCTCTTCACTTAGGTGAGTTTTTCGTGTAGTTAAATTATTAAAAATATGGTTTTAATATTAGGGTGACTTGGCGCTTATACGTGTTAAGTTCTTAAGTGCCGCTAGGATAGGGTCTGAGGTCTGCTACAGTGTCTGTGTCTCTTAGATAGTATTCCATTTTCATTTAAATATTTTTATTATGTCACTTTTGGAAGTCCTATATGTGTCCTAATGGTATTAAATCTTCAGTGTAGTATGGTTTCCATTTAATTATACATGCCCATTGACGTACCTCGTTCTAGTTTACTTGGCGTTACTCTAATTACGGGTTTGAAAATATTTTTGAGTTATTGGAAATTTAATTTGTCTTTTAGGTAAATGAGTGGTTTGTCACTGAAGTAGCTATTTTAGTTAAATACTTTCTTATGAATATTATTTAGCCTATGAAACTATGTGCTTGCCCATGTGAGGAATTTGAATGCCAACCGAGTTTTAGCGCCTCCACCATGTAAGGTTTTGTAGTTTGGTTTAGTTTAAGATTAAGGTTGTGACATATTATGAGCAAGGGTTGCTGTGAGAGGATTTAATAATAGGTTAGATTGGCAGTACAAATACCCCTAAAATGAGCCAACACATATTTTGTTTTGACAACATCTCTTTAAATTGATTAAAAAATTTTAATTAACAATTGATTGGGTCAACCGATATATTAAGCACAAATTTTAATGTCTTAATACTTTGAAGACATATTTAATATTAAATTATTCATTAAAATTTATTTTAAATTATTTCATTATAACATTTACTAGTAATTTTGTAGTGTTGCAAATAATTATGAGTTCATGGAATAAACGTGAGAAACTTTCTTTTAAATAGCTAAACATTTACATGAATTTACATTTTCGAAATTGTGAACAACTAAATGGATATGGAAATTGAAAATGATTAATGAACCCTAAAATATACTAAGTTCTTAAAAATTACTTACATTTTTATTCCACTTCACACTTATTACGCCTAGAGATATTTTTCCGCACACGAACACAAACACTCCCGATCTTCACTTTTCGAATTCCCGGCCTCGACTTCCACCTCTCCTCCTTGTTCTTCAGTTTTGATGTTCTTCTCCCGCCAGCTCATTGACCACGCCGCCTCTGCCAAATCTCTCCGTCATAATTGGTGAGTAACAAATTTTTCATATCAGCATGGCTGTCCCTTTACATTGTCGCACGGTTTTTACAAATAAGCATTTCCGCTGCTTAAGCAAGCTTTTTCCTGTTTGTTCACCATCGGCGTCTGGGCGGATGTGCGTATTATAAATGGACAAAAGCTACAAAACAGACGTCGTATTTAAGTGATTTTGAGTTTAAACCCGAAGAACTATAAATACAAATAATATTTGTATTCAAAAATCAAATTTTGGTGTTTCATAAAGACAAAAAAAACAACTTCTCCAAATCGGGAGAAAAAAATGTGTTCAGTACCTTAATAATTACAGTGTGTGATGTAAAAGGTTTACGAGATAAAGAATCTAGAACTGCTACGAGTACATATTATTATCCAAGGAAACTAAATGAAAATAATGGAATAGTTATTCCTTATAAAGTATTTTCCATTCTAAAAAAAATATTTTTTTAAATGTATTAAAACAAAACTATTAAATCGTAATATTATATAATGTAGACAATAAAACGTCGTAATGTACAAAACAGATTATATAGATAAAGTTGAAAATTTCATAACAAATAACAAAATAAATGTACTTAAAGCACCCATTTAATGTATTTCTAAGAAAGATAAATACATTTAACAATAACCATCAGCTGTTGTTTATTGGATGAAAGAAATAAGTTATTTCAAAACCATGAATCCCAGCGTAACTCATTTAAAAGGCCTACCCCAGGTGCTCATGGGACGATGTTTCCTATTAAACCCTTCGGTGTGTGTATACATCTGCACCTATTCCTTCTGTTTTTGAAAAAAAAAACTATAGTTGAAAGAATTGTTATGAGCTCTTTGAATGGACTGAAAACAAAATCGTTAATATTTAAGAAAACATTGACTTACTTGATGTTGTAAATTCATATCGAAACAAATTTTAAAAAAACTTAAATGAGAACCTTTAGAAAAAAATTCTGGTTTTTTGCCACAATTTATTATCGTAATAATGCGGGCTAGTAAACGAAGCTGTGGAGCAAAATTACTTTCCTTTTGATATAAATCATTCATTATTTAAGTACAAACACGTATAATTCATTACATTTAATGCCTCAACGTAAGTCTCATAATTAAATACATAAAAATACAAATAAGGTAATGTTCTCTCTGTATTGTTGTAATTGCTACGTTTGCTTGAAATTGTTATGAATCTGCAAAGCGTCAGATAATAATAATGGTTTTAAAAGGCGCATCTGGTGTTTCATCACAACTTTCTACTAACATACCGAACACTTTTTGAGTGCTCAGCGGAAGATCAAATTCGAATTAATGAGCACACGGACTGTGCTACATGTGTTCTGAATGAATCTAGAAAGCAGCTCATAAGGTCATGCAGAATTTCAGAGATGTGGTTTTAGACCTAAAAATACGCTGATTTAAAAGGAATATTTTTACTGTTGTATTATTATTTTTTCGTAGAAACTTATTTTCGGGTATATAACTTAATATTCATTAATTGAAAATCTCTAATTACACAGAAGCCTCAACGCGACATGGCGCACTGCTAGATGCGGACTTATAAATAATTAATTCCTCTTTACAAGCTTTGTGTTACTAAATGATCCAGGAATCTATCTTCTATAAAGCTATTTATATAATTTGGGATTCTGTTTGCTGTTTAAATATGTTTAAAATAGTCTACATTTCACGCTCTTTTGAAATATAGGTCATGTATGCTGTACCTACAAATTTAAAAACAGTTTTATTTTAACTTCTAAGTAACACCAACTAAACGTGATGTAGGAATACTAAATTTTTTTGTTACTTAAATAAGTTTTTTATTTGGCTCTAATAAATAAATAAATTTAAATTTCCGCCCATTTGGTTGAGCAATGTTCCAAAATTCCTTTTTATAGAACATTTCACTGAAGTAAAGTATAACAGTTTGTTTCTAACAAGCAATTTATAATAATTCTGTTTCAAAAAGAAAAATTATTATATACCTTAATGTTTTGAAATGGTACGCGTTTTTAAACTTCAAATAGATGTACTTAGCCTACATCTAATATGTTACTTCTATAATATTGTAAATAATGTATATTTTAAGGCCATTAATTTACATTTTATATAATTTCCTCATTGTAAAACTCATCCAAATTAAGTTGCTATTATTATAGCAAATTTTTAAAAATCAGTAATAAAGTACGCCAGTTACAGTGTGTGCTCCTATTGCTGCTTGTTATTGCATACACTTTAGAACGATTTTGTATAGTGACTAAATATAACATTAAGTAGAAATCCCCTTACTTTTTGATTTGTTTATTAAAACATTTCCATAAGTTGTGCTAAGTAAATACGTCTACAGTAAATACTGACTGAGATGTTTATTAATAAAATATGAACATAGTGGTAGTGCTGAGTAAGTACCCTATACTGATTGAGACTGGTTATTTAAAACACACTGACGTGGTCGTGGGAACTGGGTAAGTACCCGTACACTGACTGAGGTTTATTAAACATACTGAAATGATTATGGTTCTGAGTATATACCCCTCTACTGACCGAGATTGTTATTAAACACGTGGTAATGATCACAGCGTTGAATAGACACATGTTTGCTTATCTTCTTCATCAGAGACACGTTTTAAATATAAATATGCAAAGATTGAACTAAAATAAAAGGCTTTGCTAATACTCAATTATTTATTACGAAAGTTTTATAGATGTCAGAAATTAATACGAGCTATTTATAATAATGTATACTGTACATGAATCTTGGTAATTATACGTAATTGTATTACGAAATTAAATGTAAAAATCTTACGAAATGGAAAGACGTCAGAAATAATCAATATATCTTATCTTAAAAATATAGGATTACGAATATAGACTAGAAATACAGTGGAAAATGTTATTTGGATTATTCCAAGTGTCATCGTCTAATAAATACGTATTAAATAACTACAAGCATCAGAGCTTGTTCATCAGCGTCAAGGATGTAATGAATTGTAACTAGGATTTTTACACATTACACAACTACTTTCAGGACAGTAAATGGTTTGTGCTTTTATCTTCTTAATGTATACACACCTCTTGCAGCACATATTTTATGTAAATCTGAACAATACTACATGAGAAACTGTTAATAAGAAACCCAATTCCCAAAAACCTAAACAGTTCACTGATCTGGCATGTCTCATAATCCTATTTTACTGATAACAAAGATATTGAAAATCTCCTTACTTTACCATTATTTATGAACATTCAATATTATTTTCTCATCAATATAACATGGTTTTCAAATTTTATTGTAAAAGAATCATAGGCTGTTGGTTACAAAATAATGTTTAAGCATGTATTTATAATATTTTTTGATGAAATATTAACTTTAGAGTATTGATTGTTTTTATGTTCTTTATATGTCCTATTAAAAGGGATTTTATGAAAATATATTCAACAGGATGGAAGCCGACAAAAGGGATGAAAGGGGAACGCTACGATAGTAGTTACAGGGGGAGGGAAAATTATAGGGAGAGCACTCACCTTGCAAACAGAGGCTTATTCCCCGTAATTGTAATTCTGAATAAAGTATGGCTGATGTTTATCTTTACTATTATATTACATTATTTCCTTTGTTTTTCTTTAAAAGTTTTTTTAATTAAACTTAATATAAAACTAAATCGAAAGCAAGCTATGATAAAAATCAGTTTATTATAACTTTATCCCTAGTTTGGCCCAGATACGTTAGTTTTATTTTGCATACAAAATCTGCTAAATCATTTTATGTGAAATTTGGCTTATAATATATCTTTGTAACACAAAGTCACAATTACCACTTATACAGTATATAACGATATTTCTTGGTGGTGTTTGTGCATTTTTACAAAAAATACGTGACAGTTTTGGTACCAGAGCATATTTCATTGTAATCATTGTATTTGAAAAACATTATGATTCTATATAATAATGATGAAAAGAATCCGTTATGTTTTTCGTTAGGATCTGTACTTTTCCCTTTTCCACTATAATGATCTACAGAGATCTTCTATTTTGAAAATAGTTTTAAATAATAGTGTGGTAATTCAATATATATTGACGTCTTAACCACAAAACCTTGGCTTGCAAAAGTAAAAAAGTACTAAAATAAGCTATAATAAAACATTTTAATTGAGTCTAACCTGATTTACATAACATTGTGATATTATAGTTGCAGTAAGGGGGGTTTTTAACGGAAAAGCGGAAATTGAGTTACTGAAAACCGTTAATAAATGAATATGTTTATTTTTTTAAGTACCCAGTTCAAAGGTGTCTGCATGCAACAGACATGTCGTAAGAAAGTTTTAATACATTTAAATTTCCTTTTCATTTTGTTTGAAGCACGTACAAAAAAATGTATTTCATCATTCCTTAGTTATGATTTAAAATTAAAAATGATACAAAGAACCTTTTAAGTTTTGCTGAAAAAGCAAACGATTAGACGTCTAACCATCGATTTGTCATCATGATCCTGTGATAAGACAAACAAGAATGTATTGAGATGTGAAAGATATAAGTGACATTATTGCAAAATATAAACAAGAAAATATTTTTTAATTTTTTAGGATAAATTATTATTACACTAATATAGCTTTTATTTATTTTATATCACGTAATAAACCTTATATATTTTACTGACAGGTATATTTTGTACTCAATAAAAAAGAAAATCGCATTGATCCAGACAAACTAAAGATAGTATAAGTAGAAAATGTATATTTATTCAAAGCTTATACTAGTTTGTGCTAAACTGTGCTAGCACTGTTATTGACAGTTCTTTCAATTAACAGCAAACCGTATGCGTCAAACCAAATCAGTTTTTGATTGATTGATGCAGCAGCGTCACGTGATTGCTGCTGTGTAATTTGCTAATTTAATTTTTTCAGAGTTTGTGGTTTACACAATCTCTTACTATTGACACAGTAGTTTTATACAGTGTAAAACGAGATACTACTGGAATATAAACACATAGAATATGGGGCGCGATTAAATAAACGAATGAGAAAATGTAAACTAATTTATTTTTTAATATCATTCCTATACAATCGGCCAAAACTAGTATTATTTTTCACAAAATGTTATAGTGAGTATCGGTAGGCAATAATAAGTGTGATGATAAAAATGTTAACTGCTTAAAAATGCTTATAACGGAAAAAAATGAAATACTAGGTTTTTTTTGTGCACACCTCACCATAAAATAATAACTGCCAGTAAATGGCAACAATTGAAGAAAGCTACTTAAAAAGAATTAAATTAGGGTTTTTTATTGGATCTTTTATAATAATAATAATTTTTATAATAAGGCAGCTAATGTAATCAACCGCCATTAATGTATATTGCTACAGACATATTTTAGTAATTTTGTTTTTTTTAAATGTCGTGTTATACATTCATTTCATTAAACAACTTTCACACAAATGTTACCTAAGTACTCTTGGCACCCGAATCATGAGTACCCTTGAGTGACAACTGTCCAGTGGGATTAATATTGTGACGGCGTCTGGCGCTGGCCTAAAGGAAACAATGAGCGAGCCGACAACCCGCTCCCAGTACATATAAATTATGTTCTCTTCCTTTATTCCATAATTTTATGCTGAGAATTGTTTTTTAAATGACGAAAACTAACCACACAATTTTATTTTTATGATATCGAACATGTATTAAATAGACGTATTACACTTTTCACTGCCGACAACGTAATTTGACGTCGCGCAAGGAGTTTCTATAGACTGCCGACAACGTCATTTGACGGCGCCGACTTTTACAGTAATAAAAACTCATTTAAAACGACTATGAAATTCGGCATTGATAGTCATTCGCTTAATTCGATGTTTTTGTTTCTTACTCTATGTTTTATAATCTATGAAATGTTGTAGGCAGTCATCTGTAAAACATCGGAAAAAAAGTGGTTTGTTTACCGCTTCGCGTCGGGCGTCGGCTATTTGTTGTCGTTCTGCTACCGTAGTTCGTTCGTCTGCGTCGTTATTGTTTTGCTTGCTATTACGTTTTGTTTATGATTGTTTTGTGAGTAAATACAATGAATCGTAACAGTATTGAAGACAATCAAGTTCTAGAAGAGTTACTCAGATGTTCAAGTGACAGTGAAAGTGATGATTTATTCCAAGATGACACAGATAATGATCCCGATTTTACTACTGATGGACTTCTTGGAGATGCAAGTAAGTTTGTTGAACATTGTATTTTTACTCAAATAACAAATATAAGCAAATTAGAAATAAAAACATTTATTCTTGTGTTTTGTAAATAATTGGTTTATTACAGAATTTTACAGTTTATTGTTTATTTTCAGCTTCTGATGAAGATTTTGATGATGTACCTGGAACAAGTGGGCTAGGCCTATCAGACACTCCCAATAGACCAAGTACGAATTGAAACTAGTAGTCATGAAAATATACTTCATCATGAATCTAGTAAGTAGATATGGTTTTGTTAGGCAGTGCAGACAATCTTTTAGGCTAATATAGCCTACTGCAACAAATTTTGTTTGATAGTGTAGGCTATTTTGTTTTTCCTTTGTCAATAAAGTTTATTTTGCAATCCTTTATAATAGTCCTGGCCTATTGTAGAGTAATTTAGTTTGTTTATTGTAGGCTCTGAAGATGAAGCCATGGAAGAAAGCCCTAGGCCTAGAGCCATCCGTGGAAGGCCATTGGTGGCACAGTACAGCTAGGCCAACTGTTCGAAGAAACTCAGGCTAGACCTACAAATACATATAACTGGACTGACAATGATGTGACTCCAAACATTCCTGTGTTTGTTGGGCAAGGTAAACTGCAGACAGGTACAGTTTCTGGAAGAAGGATGTTCAGTAAGTGACACCATTTTCTCATTTCATTGACAATGATATAATAACCCTATTGAAACATCAAACAAATCTATACGCCTCTCAAAAAATAAGACAATTGAGGGCAAAACAGGCACTTTCACCTTCTTGTTAGGATGTCTGAGTGGAAGAGTGTTAGTCCTACTAGAAGTAAAGAAGTTTCTAGCAATAATTATACATATGAGCTTCAGCAGCAGACCACAGATCCAAGATCACTGGAGCACTGATCCTGTTGTCTCGTGCAATTATTGCCCTAATATTATGGGAAGGAAACAGATTTCTTTTGATTCTCTCTAACCTTCATTTGAGTGACAGCTCAGTCCAGCCTAAAAAAAGGAGAACCCGGTTATGACCCCCTTATACAAAGTTAGGCCACTGATTGATCACGTTGCTGAACGTTTCAAGGAAACTTACCGCCCAGGGGAAATGTAACAATTGATGAGGGGATGTGCAAGTTCAGAGGAAGACTTGTTTTCAAACAGTACATGCCCCAAAAGCCTAGCAAGTATGGAAATAAAATTATATATGTGTGTCTGAGAGTACCTCTGGCTATATTTGGAATTTTCAGGTTTATTGTGGGCAAAGCAATGTTGTTACACAGATTGTAATAAACTTACTGGGTAATCTTGCTGGCGAAGGGCGTACACTCTATACAGATAGGTATTACACAAGTCCAACTTTAGCTACAGCATTAGAACAAGCTAAATACAGGTATTGTAGGAACTGTAATGCCAAACAGAATTGGGCTGCCACAAGAACTGAAAAAACCCCGATTAGAGAAAGGTGCTCAGTTGTGTCGTAGGGATGGAAAACATCTTAGCCATATGTTGGAGGGACAAAAAAGATGTCCATATGCTCAGCACCAGACACAGAGCTGAAATGGTAACCTACACAAACAAAACAGGCAAAGAAATGACCAAGCCAGCCTGTGTTGTAGGCTACAACAAAACAAGTATGGTGTCGACTTGTCTGACCAGCGCATGTCATACGGAGCTTTTTGATCATAAATCAATAAAAATGGTGGAGAAAGCTTTTCTTTCATGTAATACTCATGTGCCTAGTTAATTGTAACATTATTTACAAATAAAGTAAATAGAAAAAAAATTACCATGACACAATTCATGAAAAAAATTATGTGGGGAGATGGTTGTTCAAGAAGATGTTCCACCAAATACTAACGGTAGGCATCTAAGCAGACTACAAACTGGGAAGCATTTCTTAGAAAAGATTCCAGTGCCTGAAGGAAAGAAAGAGCTCAAAAAAGGTGCAAGGTATGCTCTTTGATAACTAAAAAACAATCAGGCAAGGCTGCAAGAAGAGACACTTCATATCAGTGTAGCGAGTGCAAAATTGCCATGTGCTAAGAAAGAAGAACCCATGTTTTCAAGACTTTTCCAACCACACTAAAAATAAATATTATTCAGCATAAGTAAATTTTAATTGTAAAACATGTGTAGCTATAGTGTTAGTAAATGACCAATTCTAAATTACAGAAAAAAATAATAAAAAAATATACTATTATGCTACAGACTAGTACATGGTGATGTTTTTTGGTCAACTTTTTATTTTTTACAAAAAACGTTATGTTTATTTTAAGTATTTCAACCACAGACTATTCTGTTTGAAAATATTTATGCATGAGCATCTGTGTAGAAAGGAGGAAGAGAGAACTTAGCTTTAAAAAAATGTAAGTCCTATGGTTTTTCTATATAAATTAGTTAAAAAATTATATATATTTAAAAATCGTTAAAAATGGGGCGGGCAGTGTAAGAAAGTTTGTCAAAATTATGTGGAGGGCCGGCAGTGAGAAAGTGTTAAAACTGCAATTACAATGTCTGAAAACCCATAAATACTATCTAAAAAGTTTTTCAGCTAATAATTCTTCTTAAAAATTTCGTTTTATTATTCTTACTAATATGTAAACATCATGAATATAATTTTTTTTAATCTGTTGTAGTTAACTAATAAAAAAATATTGTTGGTATCTTTCTGTAAACCTAATAAATAAATAAGTATAGTAGGAAAAAATTTTTAAGAAAACAATACTCAGAATAGTTTAATCATAGTATTTTTTAAAGCCTCATACACATTTTGCCTTCATTTTTTATATCAAAAACCCTAATGAGACTATTATGGCCAGATACTAGATGTATTAAATATAAGAAAATATGCATTATATACGTTGTGGTATTAATAATTAATATGATGTTTGTTCTATAAATATATTATACAAAATTAGCAGTATAGACAATAAATGAAACAATTT